>NC_092334.1:101633461-101949423 GCF_046630445.1 Rutidosis leptorrhynchoides | reverse complement strand
CACAAGTAACAATTATAAAGATTATAAACTTTAAATCTTTGAAACAAATAAAGTAGAAAACTAAATAAACAAGAAAATGATTCATAGTTGCTCATACTTTTAAAGATTCAACCAAGTTGATCTTTAAGTGAAGTAACTTCAAAGTTACTTCAAGAACTACAAGTAATGAGTTTATACAACTATGAACTTTAGTTATTTTGAAACAAAATATGTAGAACATAACTAGGTAGATTATGTTCTTGAATGTTCTTGTTATAACAAGATAAAGATGAAGAAATCAAACTAGTAAGTTTGTTCTTGAAAGTTAGAAAGTAAGTAACATATAACTAGTAACTACATGTATTCAAACATTAAGTAAGAACAAGTAAACAAACAACAATTGATGATGATGTTTAAGGGGTAAAAGGCCACGGTTTTTAGGGAGAAAGAAGAAGAAGAAATGTCTTCAAATTACTTACAAAGAACAAAGAACTTGAGAGAAAAAAAGAGAGAAGAAAATTGCAAGTAAAGTGTGTGTGTTTGAATGAGAGATACAAGGAATGAAGTAATGAATAAATGAAAGCAAATGACCTCTCTAAAGGCCTCAACTTTCGGCCAGCAGCATAAGCAAGGGGGAAGGAAGAAGTTTGGTGGTCATTTGCATGGTAGAGTTCATAAAGTTGGATAATAGATGGGTTTGCATGGGGATAGTGAGCCAACAAGATTCCTAATGGTAAAACTAACTAGTTACATGCTAAACTAATACTTACAAGTGTCATGTGGGCTAGTTAATTCATAAATATAAGTAGGGTGGGCTTACACAAGTCCATTAACACTAAAAGGCCCAAGTTTGCAAGTAGTTAGCAAGTAATCCAATAAAAGTCCAACTTAAGCCCAAGTAACTAACTAATAGCTTTAGTTAATTAAAATGATTAATAAAACTTAATCATGAATGCAAATAATATTTAAATATATTATTCGTGAAGTTTCGTGTGTCGCAGACACGTTCCGGGCCATAAAAAGTCAAGTACGGGCAATTAAGGCAACATGTAAATGTAATAACATACATTCGTTTAATCACACGTATTAATAATAATAATTATTAATAAATAAATGTTGTAAATTCCAGGGTCGTTACAGATAATCTCCACAGATTTCACAACCAGTTATTGTTTCGTCGTTCGCGATCCAAGATTGACTGACCGAATTGTCATCAACACTCGGTTGAGAGTATTGATTTAATTGATTTTGGAGTTCAAAAAGAGTTTCCAAGGCCTTGTTTTCAAAATTTTCCATTTTATTGCGATGGCCAAATTTTAGCTACAATGTGGTGCATTCACGAATTATCCTATTAGTTATAAAAATAGAAAAACTTATATAAGTTGTCCAATTAATAGACTTTTCTGATTTTGCCCACGTTTCGAATAGCCAAAAGATGCAGCAGGTAGCCAGGACCCTTTAAATCGGAAGCCCACAACTAGCCACTAACAAATCCAACTATTACTACGAACCAGAAAAATGTCAACGTCCATTAATTTAACCGCTTAAATAATTTTTCTTTCTGTTTGAGATATTAGATAAGAAATAGAGAAAATTCTAGGTCCTAAAAACTAGAGTGTCGAGAAAATAGAAAGAAATAGATTGCGCGTCGAAAAGTGTCGAAAAATAAAAAGGTAGAAAAATAGACGTCGAAAAATAAAAGTAAGAAAGTCGTACGAAAAATGGCGTCGCAAAATTCTAAAGCACCTAAATCTTAGTCTAAGGAATAAGTACTTAAGGGATTTTACGGCAAACCTAAAAATCTAGAAATATAAAAATAAACTACGGCAAAATCTATATTTAAAACTAAGTACGAACGACAAAATACAAATATTACGCTAAACGACTAAAAGATACAAAATATAAAAATATATAAAAAGTTGAGAAAAAGAATAATTTTTATAAAAAAAAATATTATTTTTATATTATTATTTATTAAAGATATTAATTTATATATTAATAAAACTAATTAAAAGTAAAATACAAATTAATTAAGAATTAAAACTAATTAATATTAAATTAATAAACTAATTAGGGTTTATATTAATAATAATAAATAAAATACCGTATTTAATGCGAAAGTAGGGTTGTATGTGGCCCTGTCAGACCCCTCATGCGACTCGCATGGGGTTCAGGCTAAGGGTCATGCGAGTCGCATGACCTCCAGAGCCGGTTCAAATGAGGGGGGTCAAATGACAGGCTCAACAGTATTATTTATATTTATTTATATTTTCTGTTTTAAATATTAAATAAAATATATATATAATTTAAATAAAAACTTAATATTTTTATAAAACTAAAAATAGAAATATTTGATAATTTTATAAATAAAAATCTTAAAATTATATAAAAATATATATATTTTTTTCTTTTTTTTCTTTTCGGTTTTAATTTTTTAAATTTTTAGATTTTTAAATTTTTTAATTTTTAGGATTTTATATTGTTTTTCTAAAAATAATAAATATATATATACAAAAATGAAAAATAGATAGTTTCGCCGACTCCCCGGCAGCGGCGCCAAAAACTTGATGTGGTAGCGGAGGGGTACGTGATAGTACTATATTTTACTACGAAATACGTTACAAATTACACAAGTTTTAATTATTTATTTACAAAATGGATATACCTAAACCTTGCTACAACACTATAGGCAGTGTACCTAATCGTAGAGTAGTATAGTTTTTAGTAAGTCCGGTTCGTTCCACAGGGAGCGGGCTTATTGCACACTATATTTTTAAACAACTATATTTGTACAAAATATATATAATTATATATAATAATATATAAAAGGGGGTTTACCGTTTAATGACCGGTTTGTCGATTTATATTTTAAGCGAAGCGTATAGTAAATGATGATATTTAAATAACAATAAAATAAATAACAATAATTAAAATGACAATAAATAAAAGTACGAGAAAAAAAATGAAATAAAATATATTATGCTTATTTAAACTTCCGTAACCATGATGGTTGACGTGTTGATTTTAGTTTATTGCCCATGGGTTAATTGTCCTTTGTCCTGGATTATTTAATATGTCCGTCTGGTTTTTGTCCATAACAGTCCATCGGTCATAAATATAAAATGCGAGTGCCCTCGTCAAATTATCCTTATACCCGAAGTTAAATATTCCAACTAATTGGGGATTTAAACTGTAACAAGATTTTAATACTTTGTTTAATAATTACACCAGGATGTCGACTGAGTGTAACCCAAGGTTTTAATATTTTGTTATCAATTATACCAAGTGTCCTTTGTACATAATTTCACCCCTGTTTTAATTATTCTAGTGGCTATTAATCCATTCCCGTGTCCGGTTAAATGAACGATTATTCGTACATATAAATACCCCGCCCATCGTGTCCGATCGAGTGTATATGGTAATTTATAGGGACGCCCAATTGTAAATCTTTATATTAACATTAACAAACTATCATTTAGTTAAACAAATATAAAGCCCATTAATAGCTCATAGTCTAATTTCCACAAGTGTCGTTCTTTTGTCCAAACCCCAATTATGGTACAAAGTCCAATTACCCAATTTTAGTAATTAGCCCAACATCATGATTACTTCGGCTCAAATAAGCATAATAATAACTTAGTTACGAGACATTAATTTAAAAAGGAGAACATAACTTACATTGAGTATTTATCGCGTAGTGTTACACGGACAGAATTTCGACTTCAAAAACCCGTAAAATAACCTTTACATAACCCGAACTAATCTAATATAACACTAATCTATACTATATATATATATATATATTTATTATCTTATGGAGTATTATTATTATTATTTGTGTGTGTGTTCTCCTAAAAACGAGTAGAAAACTGGCCTTTTATAGAACCTGAGCTGAATCTGATCCTCATGCGACTCGCATGGGAAATAGGCATAAATCCATGCGAGTCGCATGGCTATGCTGGACAGCTCACATACGTTTGTCACATAGCTTTGCCGACATAATATAAAATAAATATAAATATATAAATAATTAATATAATTATTTATATATTATATTTTATTCTTGTGCATAGTAGACTAGATATTTTTGGTCCGTTGCGTCGGGCGTTTCTTCTTGGCTCGGGTCCCGGTTCCGGATTTTCGGACGTCTTCGCGTATTATTTTATATCGTGTACTTTGCGTTCCGCAACTTGTACTCTTGTCATTTTTAGACGTCCTTCATAAATATTTTGAACCTTTTTGATTGAATCTTGTACATTTGAGCATTTTGGACCTTTTTGTCTTCAAATCTTCGTTTACGCCTTTTGTCTTCGCACTTATTAAATATAAACGAATATTACTTGAATATGGAACAATTACAACTAAAATCTTGTCTTTCTTGGGGGATAATGCTATGAAATATATGTTCCTTTTTAACCTTATCAGTGCTCAATTTCGTAGAATATTTTGATAAACATTTCTAGATGAAACAACTGAAATTTTGTGATCCATTTTTATATAATCTATTGATAAACGTTTCTGGATGAAACAACTGAAATCTTGTGATCCACTTTTATATACAGATTATGCGAAACACTAAAACTATGAACTCACCAACCTTTGTGTTGACACTTGTTAGCATGTTTATTCTCAGGCTTCCTAGAAGTCTTTCGCTGTTTGCTTATATGTTAGACAAGCTATGTGCATGGAGTCATACATGGCATATTTTTCAAGGAAACGTTGCATTCACCAAATCATCACCATGTATCTTATTTTGACTGCATTGTCAATGGAAGTACTATTGTAAACTATTATTTACAGTGATTGTCTATATGTAGAAATCATCAGATGTCGAAAATCTTTGATTTAAATATTCATTTATGGTGTGCCTTTTCAAAAGAATGCAATGTTTACAAAACGTATCATATAGAGGTCAAATACCTCGCAATGAAATCAATGAATGACGTATTGTCCATATGGATTTGGAGCGATCGTCACAGTTGGTATCTGAGCGTTGGTCCTAGCGAACCAGTTCTTGCATGAGTGTGTCTAACTGATAGTTGTTAGGATGCTTTAGTAAGTCTGGACTTCGACCGTGTCTGCATGTCAAAAGTTTTGCTTATCATTTCTTGTCAGAAATTACATGTTTATCATCTTAAGTCTAAACGAGTCTTATTGCATTGATTGCATAGATAGTGTATAGACAAAATTCATATCTTAGCGTATCTGTTACTGTAAACTTTTTCTGACATCTTCCGAAAATTCCTCCGTGATTTATGGAATTTTGGTATTATATATACATATGTAAATTATGTATTGAAGAGTACCAATCTAAATTCTATAATCTATTTCATATCAAAAATCATCTCTCTAATTATACAAGATGAATCCCGTATCTAGTTCAAATTCCTTAAACTTCGACAGCTATTCTGATATGGATATTCACCTAAATTCCGAAGACAGTGTAACCGGAATGGATCAACCAATCAGCCATCACTTATTCTGGATGAATTGGGGATGGGTTCGTAGCCTACTTAATTATTGGAGACAAGAAGAAGGCGATCCCTTCCATCCACCACATTGCCCTCTTGGCGAAGAACCAGAAGCACTTATCGGCGAACCTGTTCGTAATACCATTTTCTCTCTCATCTCTAGAATATCTCGTCATGATCATATACTCTCTCAAATTCTGGATCTTATTCATCCGCTCGTCCGAACCGCCAATCATCCCGGTGTAGTAGAAGAAGTCAATGAGCTTCGCGCTCGGGTAGTGGCTTTGGAGAATATGGTGCAAAGGTTACAAGCACCAGCAGAATCTTCGGCATCAACAGTACCACCGACAACAACACCAACAGTACCATTACCACCACCAACAACATCCGCACCGCAAGCCTCAACATCACCATATGTACCTTGAACATCAACGTCATACGCATCGTAGTTACCAAGAAATACCAGAAACAATAACCGATGAAGTATTAACTTATTTCCCCTGAAGAAATTTTATGTATATTTGATATATATGAATTTTGAAATCAAAATAAGTCTTTTCGTACTAAGCTATTACGTGTGAATCTTAAGTGGTAGGTACTACTCGGATAGTTCATATTACTAATATGCAATGATGTACATCCTTCCTTAACAACTTAACCATTGTTAACTACAATCTCTGTTTCAACTTAATGAATTCCATTTCATAATAAACCAAGTGTATTATTCAATTACATAATTGATTTTACATTTTCATTTTCGATGTACTCGAAACTTTCCAGAAAACATCATCTGTGCCTTGTAAGGTTCACAAAGATTCCACAAGCATCAACATCCTTCACCGAGAAATAAGAATAAATAATGGAGTATCGATTACATTAGCGAAATACTCCGCAAAGATTATGTAATCTTTAATGTTTTAGAGATTAATCATTTCTAAGTCAAGTCGAAAATCAAATGAGCTTAATATGATATTAACTCATTAAATCTGTATTAGATTTGAAAAAAAAATATACATACATATATTTTCATAAAGACGGTAAAAAAAAAAATTCTTTTGTACAAAGTATTAATTGTGAAATCTTTAACGGGTTGGTACTACTCGAGAAATATTTAAGTTCACAATTAATATGTTACACTGTACATTCTTCAATTTTGATTCAAAAATCATTAACTATACTCACTATCTTCACAATGATACACAATCATTTCATACAAATTCAATCACATATTCTGATATCGGCAGATCAGAATCCAAGCCATAACTCTGAATCGGTGACATCATTCTTAGATCTTTACATCTTTCAAAGCTATACTTTGACTTCAAAACTATGCAAGATTCTTTAGCATTGTTTTTACCGAAAATAACCTTGCAATTCCTTTTCAAAGTATCCAGTATTATCAACCATTCAACCAGTCAACGACGACCTTTCAGACTTGTAATTTTGGCATATACGTTTTCGTTACTGGGGAACCTTTCATGTTCCACCACATTAGCAGTAAATTTACCAACAACTTTATTAATCCTTGACCTTTCGAAAAGTCCTTATACTCATTGAAACCCTATCATGTACTCATCCACATCTTGTAACAATAATTGCCATACCAACCACCGAGAATTAGCAATCAGTATTTTAAATCTCGCAGCATTTTCTACGACAACAGTTATATATAGATAACATCCAACTTCTAGACTTACATACTTCGAATGTGAAGTTTCTGAAAAACATACAAACTATGAACTAGTTATCTGAAAGTGAAAAAATGCTGATGAAGCAGCAAAAACTGTAAACGACCTTAACAGTCAAAAATTTGATGATAAAGAATAGTATGGTGGTAAAGCTGAGAAAAAGAGAAGGTTTGGAACTGAAAAACGGATTGAGTAAAGTATGAAAGAGGCTGTGGATAAATCACAAAGACTGAACCTGCCTTCAAAGAATCCAAATGACTCAGTGACTGCTGAAACCATTAGTAAGAACCTTACTTCTTATTCTAAACCTTCACAGACAGATTTTCCGCATCATCCTCTGATATTAGAAATTCTAAGATATCATCGTATCTTTCATTATAAATATCCTCCACATTTCTGGAGATAATTTCATAATCATTCTTATCGAAAATCAATTTTCTCTTTACGATATCTGTGTTACACCATAAAAGAAACTATTTTAGTTTCTAAATTCTGAAACTTTCAAGTTTAAAATATAAATGTTTTGAAGTAATGTTGGGAATCGAAGCATGAGTTAATATAATATAATGACACTTGAACAACGTGATTATATTACAGTAAGTCATGCTGAGTTTCTAATGGAACGTGATAAAGGTTCACATATCATACCCTCATCATGAACCATGTTACATAACTCTTTCATTCTATATAATCTCTAAAAATATCAAGAAAATATTTTCTTAATGATTCGGTCTTTTTCGAGGTATTCTAGTAATTTGACAAGTCAGATTGTGCTATTACCATTTCTTTCTTAGAACATTAGTTAAGGTCAGGAAGAGAAAACGAAAGCATGAAGCTCCGAAATATAATGGAGAATATAAAGCCCGATAACAACCCCGAAATTACAAACCGTGTATATCAATGCGTATAGCAATATAAAGACACAGGAGAATGAAAAACACTATAACCCCAAGGTAATAGTAGAAGAAAATAACTTCCTCTGGTGGTAGATGAAAAAGAAGAATGAAGGATACGATAGCCAGGAAAATATCAAGAATCAGAACTGGATTAAGCATTTACACAATATATTGGGATGTATGAAATAAGAAAGAAGATTATAGGAGTGTTGAAAATAAATGAAACGGAAGAGGTCAATTTATAGCAAAATATCGGACGCAGTAATAGAGTCAGATTACGCATTTAATCAAAGAAAATCCTAATTTCCGCAAATTCCGAAAAATCAAATCTTATTTAAATTATGAAGATTTTCTATTCCTTCAAATCCGGAAATCAATCATTACTACATCAAGAGATAAGACGCATCTCTATTCTCCATTTCACTTGATTACGATAACTTCTCTCATACGCTTCGAGTAATTGGATTATTTTATTCATATTATTCAAACATAGATAAAACTCTATTATCAACTCATATTCATCATTAAAACATTTTTATTGTTAGCCATGATGACCTCACTCAAATTTCGGGACGAAATTTCTTTAACGGGTAGGTACTGTAATGACCCGAAAATTTCTGACCAAATTTAAACTTAATCTTTGTATGATTAACATTTTCGACACGATAAGCAAAGTCTGTAAAACTGAATCTCAAAATTTTTGAACTACTTTTATATATTTAAATACCCTTCGGTTATTTTCGACGATTCGCGAACAATTATATGTAAATAGATACATATATACTATAACTTGAAAAGGTAACAACGTATTAATTATTTGATACCGTACATTAAACTTATTGGTTTAAATATCTATTTGAATATATATGATAAGTTGAAATATTAATTATTAAAATTTATTTATAAATAACTTCCAATGTGTATTTAAAAACTGATTTATGTATATTAAAAAGATATATACATATATATAATTTCAAGTTATTTAGTAAACGATAGTAACATTTTCAAATTGCTACAGTACCCAAAATGCTACAGTGTTTTCGAAAATCACTATTTGCTACAGTGAAATTGACTTTACTACAATGAATTGCTACAGTAGAAATTGACTTTGCTACAGTGGTATAGTTTATGGATGATTTAAGACTATATTTTGACAAAGGTACGATTCACGAAACGTAAAGTACAAGTTTTCTCAGTATACGATAGGACGTTCGAAAAATCGAAACCGGGACATAAGTCGAGTGACGACGTACGACTTATCGGAATGAAAATTACAAGTCAACTATGCACGTGAATATAATATATTATATATATAATTAATATAAATTATATATAATATAAATTATTTTTAAAATATGTCGACAAGCTTGATGACAAACAATATGTGAGCTGGAAGGGGAGGCCATGCGATCGCATGGCCACAGGCCTTCAAACCCATGCGATCGCATGGCAGTGTTTGTCAGGCCACATCTATAAATTCCAGTGTTTTCGCTCGATTAAAATCACACACATACACAAATATATATACTCCGTAATATTATTTATTTATTATTATTATTATTATTATTATTAATCGTATTATTTTTTTATTATTAGTGTTATTATTTTTGCGATACAAAAATAATAATGTACATAAAATATTACGACGGAGTGCTGTCCAAGTAATTTTCAAAACGAGTTTCCGAGCGAGCTAGAGTTAAGGAAAATATGGGTTATTGCCAAGGAAATTATGGGTAATGTTCGGGGGTATTTTTGTGAATCAAACCTCGTGTTTATCATCTCCGATGCATCTACGTGCTTTCCTGCAATATTGTATATCAATATTAAACTGTGAGTTTCATTGATCCCTTTTTAATTACTTTTGCAATATATATTTTTGGGCTGAGAATACATGCACTTTATTTAAAACGCAATGGATACAAGTACATACTAAATTCTACATTGAGTTTGAACCGAAAATCCCTTAGCTTTGGTAACTGTTAACTGCCAGTTATAAGAACTGGTGGGCGCGAGTAGTAGTATATGGATCCATAGGGTTTGATATCCCCGTCCGAGCTAGAGCACTAGCCTTTTAACGGACGTATGCTATTTGAGAAGCGTACACGTTGGTTTGCGTGTATTATTAAGATGATTATGCAAAGGGTACAAATTATATATACGTTAAGTTTAGTTACCAGGGTGCTCAATTTCGTAGAATATTTTGATAAACATTTCTGGATGAAATAACTGAAATCTTGTGATCCATTTTTATATAATCTATTGATAAACGTTTCTGGATGAAACAACTGAAATCGTGTGATCCACTTTTATATACAGATTATGCGAAATACTAAAACTATGAACTCACCAACCTTTGTGTTGACACTTGTTAGCATGTTTATTCTCAGGTTTCCTAGAAGTCTTCCGCTGTTTGCTTATATGTTAGACAAGCTATGTGCATGGAGTCATACATGGCATATTTTTCAAGGAAACGTTGCATTCACCAAATCATCACCATGTATCTTATTTTGACTGCATTGTCAATGGAAGTACTATTGTAAACTATTATTTACAGTGATTGTCTATATGTAGAAATCATCAGATGTCGAAAACCTTTGATTTAAATATTCATTTATGGTGTGCCTTTTCAAAAGAATGCAATGTTTACAAAACGTATCATATAGAGGTCAAATACCTCGCAATGAAATCAATGAATGACTTATTGTCCATATGGATTTGGAGCGATCGTCACAGTATGAATATTGATGAACATGATATGAATGTTGAAGGAATAAGTCAATTGGTCAACACTTCATTTATTATCATGTGGCTTTGAATGGTGCAAGCATTGACAAAGGGAGCCTTGGGGTCCTATATATAGCCACATATATAGGACCCTCATTACAAGGCTAGGAAACACAATCTAGCTCATTTCAGGGTGTCAACAATCTCCCCCCATGAGATAGATTGTGTTTCAAAAATTGCTCCCTGTCAAAATTACATATAAAATTACATACAAAATTACATAAAAGAAATCACTAGAGCTAACTAACTAACTCCACTACGAATTAAGTATGTCCCGTCGAATCTTGAATCTTCGATGAATTCGCATCACTAACATTGTCTCGGTTAATCATTACGCTTCAACCTCCCCCTAGACCCTCAAATTGTCACGCTAACAATCTTACTTTGACTTTGTTTGAGATTTGAACTTCATCTTGATTCTTCAACGGTCTTTGAGTAGTGCACAGCGGAATATGTAATCATATCATCAACTTCATCACTGTCGATCACAGTAACCTCCCCCTTGACTTAGTTGTGATACGTCTTGAAGTTTTCATCAGCGTCTACCTTTGTCGATCGCTAGACAACAATCTCCTCCCTAGATATCCGTTGTGAATAGCTTGTAGAATTTGCTTGATTTGAGACAAAATGTCGAAACTCTAGAAGCTCCCCCCTGAAAGTACACGGGATCTTTCTTTCAAAGTCTCAATCAATTGCTATTAGCTTTTATCAACTTCAACCTTTGTCGATTGCTAGACCACAATCTCATCCCTAGATATCTGTTGAATGCTATTGGTTTATATAGCATGATTCGAATAACTCCCCATATGATGTAGGATCTTCTTTAAATCTCTAGCTCCCCCCTAATCAATCAATTGTTTCTTTAAACTCGAGTCTTGTAACATACATACACAAGAGTCATAGTCGAAGCATCACTTCATGTGTAAAGAACACTTTGAATTCTTGGAAGCACCTCCTTGGCGTCGATTACGAGAAAAACCCTCTAAAAATTACAACGAAACCCTCTTGGAAGATGTTTCATCATTACAGATGTTTTGGCGTCGATTGCGAGCAAAACCTTCTGAAAATTACATACGAAATCCTCTTGGAAGATATTTCAACTTTCTTTATCATTATAGATGTTTTATCTCCAAAAAGTGTGCTTTGACTTTGTCTTTGAAGACCGAGTCCCATACTGAGTGTATGAAAGTCATATATGAAGCGCGAGTCCTGTACTGAGTTGCACAGAAGTCATAACATCAACCATAATGCATTTCTCCCCCCAAAATGATGAATTTGTTGCAAAAAGGCATCATTTTAATTGGTTGATGTTATATCGGAGAGGATTCGGTAATTGAATCCGTTAAAATCCAAAAGTTAACAAAATATCAACTCAGTTAGGTTTCATTTTGGTTTGCCTAACATACAACCCCACCGAATCTTGATCAAGTGTGATCTATTGGGCCACATTTACCAAACTGCCCATTTGGTCTTCAATTTCTATTGGGCCCATTAAGTAGTCACAAAAATTAGCTATTGTTCCTGCATGACCAATAAACCAACGAATTCCTATCAACACCACCTATCTTGAAACCATTTAACATTAGGACCTAGAACTTAACTTTCATTATTTTCAATAGATCCTACTTGTGGTGTCCCTTACGTTCATCACCAATAGCAACTAAATTCTCCACATATTCTTTCCAAATAAGAGTAGACACAAAGAAGTTACAAATATGGAAAGATTCGGTAAATATTAGCTCTAGAACTTAAACAAATTTTAACCAACAAAACATCAGCAAAATAGGCCAAGATTCTGTTGTATTTCATTCACTTTACCCAATCCTGAAATTTTATCATCATCAACAAGTGTTCGACCCATCTTCTCGAGTAGCAAGATTCCGAGCATCACTGATTTTCGAGCAGAAACACCACCAGCACCAGATTTTCGGTTGAACCATCTTTTCGAGCAACCATTTTTCGAGCAACAAGTTGTCGAACAGATTTTCGAGCAGAAGGTACCAAGTCTTCGAGCATCAAATGAAGAATAGTTAACACCGAAGGTTAATGAACTCGAAATTGCATTAACGATTTAGTTGTTTTCAGATGCAAGATCCTACACAAAACCTTCTTGTAAACACAAAGTGAGTACTCGAAGCCCAGATTTAACTCATGAACATCCATAAATCATTCCAATTAAAACATTGACCAAAAAGTTGAGATTCTTGACTTTCAGATATGGGAACTTTTGTTGTGTGTTTGGTTCGATTGAAGGTACTAGAAGCTTGAGATAGTGATTGGGAACTAGAATCTGGTCTTGGAACAAGGTTTAGTTCACAAACTCAAAAACCCCTAAATATAGATGAAAATACAAACGAAGAACACATAGAACACAAAGAATATGAAACTGAGATTTCTTTATGTTTCTTGTTTCTAAATCTGACAGGGATAATGATGTATGTGTGATGACCCGGGAATTTCCGACCAAATTTAAACTTGAATCTTATTTGATTTCGATACGATAAGCAAAGTCTGTAATGTTGATGTTTCAAAAACTTTGAAATTTGTTCATATAATCATTTACCCTTTGAGTGTGCCGACGATTCACGGACAATTGTTTGTAAATAAATATGTATATATAAATGTAAGTAGAAATAATAAATTGAAATTATAAAATATGATTTAAACATTAGAATTCAACTATGTAAAATAAATACAAAATAAATAAATAAAACTTAAAAAGAATTTATATACATACACATATATGATTGTCATTTAATATATTGTAATATATATAAAATATATAAATGTTAACTATCCAAATATATTATATTATATAGAATAAATAATACATAAGTAATAAATATAAAGTTGATATATTATATGTAGTGACAAGGCAAGTATAAATGATATATTAGGATCATTATTCTCATTAATGTTATTATCTGTATTATTAAGATTATTAAATGAAATTAGATATGTAAAATTTTATTATTAATATTATTATTATTAGTAATAATATTAATAGTATTATAAGAAGTGTTATTAATAAAATTAATAATAAAAATTATTGAAATTATTGTTAATATCATTATAACTAATAATAAAATTTTTAAATTTTGATATTATGATTAGTATTATCATTAAGCTATTATTATTAAGAATTATTATATGAATTAATATCATTATATTATTATTATTATTATTTTATTTAGAAAATGATATAATCTATTCATTTATAAATTAGTATATTCTATTATTACTACTAGTGTTTTTGTTTTTATTTTTTTATTTATTTATCTGTACTATTAATATAATTATTACTAATTAATATTATTATTAATATTAATAATATAATTATTAATTACTAATAATAATTCTGTAAAATTATATAAAAGTATTACACAATTTGTTAGATGTAGCTATCAATTGGTACGTAAGTCGTCTCCTGGATTTAACTCAGTACAATTCAAAGATTTCCAAATCTCAAAACAATCCAAAACTGCTTACCATCGACATCAAACTTTTATATATTTTTATTATTTTTCTGTACGACTATATTTTCTATCGATTTTCTTTTGGCCAGAAAACAAACGAATTGCACATGTATATTGGTTAAGTCATTCATTTATACGTTACCATTATCAAATATGAACCATTACAATCTTATTTCAAACGAATTAAATCAAGAAAACTCAAGAACACCGAAGGTACCCTGTTCTTGTTTTAAATTTTCAATTTTTATGATTATGAAATCAATTTCAAAATCTATGAATACAGTATTGTGAGGAATCCATCAAACAAACTTTCTGCAAAACCTCAACTTCTAATTCTTATTATCGAGATAGAATTTCAGAGTCAAAGCTTTGTTATCAAAAAGGTCAAACTTTTGTTCATCTTGAAATTCGTTGTGGTTTTGATATTTTAAATCAAATTGATGATCTAGTTAGTTTCTAATAACGATTTAGAACCTCTTTCCTTTAGAAATCATAATCTAAAAACACCTTTAAATTCGAGATTGAGAATTGAGTTGTTAACGGGTCAAAGCATTCAGTTATTATTTTTTATTTTATTTTTCTGTCGTAATTTAATCTCAATCACCACTCATCAATATATATGATACGTTTAGAAATTTAAATCCTCTCAGTAATATAATTATTAAAAGAATACCAGGTCCCTGGACGTTTGAGATTTATGAGGAAGAAGAAAAAGAGAAAACAGTTAAAAATTGAGTTAAATGTTTTGGGTTCTGTCTAATTTCGGATTACGGGCAACAGCCCAACGGTTTGAGGTGTTAGCGGGGAACGAGTGGTTTCAGGTTCAAGCCTTGGCAGGCTCACTATTTTTTTTTGACAGAATTTATGAGGTAGTCCCTCTAAATATTTGTTATTATTATTATTATTATTATTATTATTATTATTATTATTATTATTATTTTTATTATTATTATTATTATTATTATTATTATTATTATTATTATTATTATTATTATTATCTCTATTATTAATTATTGTTATCATTATGTTATTTATTGTTATTAATATCTTAATTATCATTATAAGTTAGGATATTATCATTACTAAGTATTATTATTATTTATGATAAAATTGAATGTAAGGATTAAAATTATATATATATATATATATTGATTATAGATACAAATATGAAAAATTATTGTTATTATTATTGTTGTTGATATGATAAATATTAAACTTACTAATATTAAAGATATAAATATTATTATCACTAATATGATTAATGTTATTATCATTATTGTTAGTATTTGTAATATCACTATTATTATTATTATTATTATCATTAGTATTACCAAACCTTTTATCATCATTATCAATGTTGAAAAAAGGGTATCATTAAAATTATCATTAATATCCATATTATTATTGAGAATTAAGTATTATTATCAAAAAGCAATACTTTCATTACTATCATTTTTAGATTATTCATTTTATTAAAAGCTACTGTTAGTATTATTTTTACTAATATGAGTATTATCCCTATTATTAATTTTACCACTACAAATAGTATCTTAGTATTATTTAAATACTGTTCTTAACAAACAGTTGATATATATAAATATATATATAATTACACTTAATATATAATATAACAAAATTTTTATTTTATTTAGCTAAAATATATAAAAATGAATACCTAGAACATATAAATTATTAACATAAAAAGGATATAATTAATAAAGTTATATATATATAATTGTCTAATTACAACTATGTATATTAATAAATATACAAATGATATAGGTTCGTGAATCCGAGGCCAACCCTGCATTGTTCAGTGGTTCAATATAGTCATATGTATTTTTACTACAAAATACATTAGGTGAGTTTCATTTACCTTTTTATCCTTTATACTTTTGGGACTGAGAATACATGCGCTGCTTTTATAACTGTTTTACGAAATAGACACAAGTAATCGAAATTACATTCTATGGTTGAATTATCAAAATAGAATATGCCCTTTTTATTAAGTCTGGTAATCTAAGAATTAGGGAACAGACACCCTAATTGACGCGAACTCTAAAGATAGATCTATCGGGCCCAACAAGCCCCATCCAAAGTACCGGATGCTTTAGTACTTCGAAATTTATATCATGTTCGAAGGAGGATCCCGGAATGATGGGGATATTCTTATATGCATATTGTGAATGTCGGTTACCAGGTGTTCAATCCATATGAATGATATTTTTGTCTCTATGCATGGGACGTATGTTTATGAGAAATGGAAATATGAAATCTTGTGGTCTATTAAAATTATGAAATGATATTTATGTTAAACTAATGAACTCACCTACCTTTTGGTTGACACTTTAAAGCATGTTTATTCTCAGGTACGAAAGAAATCTTCCGCTGTGCATTTGCTCATCTTAGAGATATTACTTGGAGTCATTCATGACATATTTCAAAAGACGTTGCATTCGAGTCGTTGAGTTCATCAAAATTATTATTAAGTCAATTATAGTAAGATATATTACGAAATGATATGCATGTTGTCAACTTTCGATGTAATAAAAGATTGTCTTTTCAAAAATGAATGCAATGTTTGTAAAATGTATCATATAGAGGTCAAATACCTCGCGATGTAATCAACTGTTGTGAATCGTTTATAATCGATATGGACTTCGTCCGGATGAATTAGGACGGGTCTTCACAGTATGAACTCGATGGATTTTGAATGATGATGATGTTAAACGATGAATATATAAGATGATGATGAGATATGATTATGAAGTTTCATCCAGTAAAGTTACAAGAGAACATGGATATATATATATATATATATATATATATATTTTTTACTGATTTGATGATAGAAATTTAGAAATAAATTAATAAATGAACATGAAATTGTTTTGGATAGAACTGCTGATATGGGATAAAAAAAAATGAGATTCAGTGATGTTTTGAATGATATTTTGAAGATAAAAATTCATACGAAAACATGTTTTTAGACTAGGATCAAGGTTTGATAAGATCAAACCCCTGCTCTTGATACCAAATGTTAGTCCCATAAACATGAATGTGTATGAATATTGATGAACATGATATGAATGTTGAAGGAATAAGTCAATTGGTCAACACTTCATTTATTATCATGTGGCTTTGAATGGTGCAAGCATTGACAAAGGGAGCCTTGGGGTCCTATACATAGCCACATATATAGGACCCTCATTACAAGGCTAGGAAACACAATCCAGCTCATTTCAGGGTGTCAACAAATTGATCTTCAAACATGTTTAAAATTCATGAAAATTTGATTATATCATTTTCATGGCATCTCACACTATTTTTTTTCTTTTTCGTTTTCTTGTATTTTTTGGTTTGTTTTTTTAACCTACTTATTGGTTGGATGGTCATTCGGAAGCACTCTCTCTATCCATAAAAAATTAAGAGGGGGGATTTTCTCTACTCTTGAAGTGTTTCACTCTAAGTGGTGAAATAACTTCTTTTTATTTTATAATATGGGAATGATTGTCTTCATTTTACCTCTCCCGTAACCCACTTTTTTGAGATTGAGTTTTGTTACTGTTGTTGTGTATATGGTGACAATACAATAAACTATAAGTCTCCAAAACGTGTAGGTTGGCTGATCATGTGTTACCTCTGGTAACCCACCCTGAAAGGCTGATGTTAGGGACGACAATTAACATCCGATCCGATAGATATCTATCTGATCTCTAAAAGCGGATATGGATGACATAAATGGATGAATATTAAATATGGATATGGATGTTTATTGGATTAGATATTGATGTTTAATGGATATGATATGAATGATAATTTATAATTCTTGGATGAACCCTATTTTACCCGAAATGCTTAAATATATAAACATTAAATATGTAAAATATACCTTTATAATTACTCTTAGTTATATACAATATTTCATTACATATATACAGTTACGTTTCATTTTATGATTGTATTTAATTTTTACTTTTTAGTATCTTATATTTTTAATTAAGGGGTTTTTTCACTAGATATTTAACTGATATTTCGATCAATGCCCCGCTAGAACACATAAGTTTTTCAGAGGCGTCTTTGATGCGTCTTTGAGAGTGTACAAAATAAGCCATCGAACGGGGCTCAGAATTTTGTAAGAGCTCAAAATTTTAAATCTTTCTATATATACTTGTTATGTTATCTATACAAGTTATGTTATCTATACAAGTGAGACAAAAAAAAGTTACACCCCCAATTTTTTTTTTTTCTATCGACACAAATTGACCAAGTTAGGAGTTATTTTGATTGAGAGATCTTAAAAATCATGATAACTAGTTTTGCCATTTATAATTATAATGATAAATTGTTGTAGTATTATCGTTTTATATGTATTGAAAATTTAACATTTTTAAAGATTTGTTTTGATACCTCGAACATGAACTTGTAGATGAATGAGATAACGTTAAGTTTACCTGATAGATTTTATCAGTTACATATTCTGTCACATTGTTTAGCAATCAAAATAATCGCAATAATAGGACTATTTAAGCATTTTATTCTATAAAAAACTTAAAAATTGTATAAAAATACAATCTTCTAAAGATAATCACCACAAATATCATCTTACTTATTATTATTATTGGATTAAAAAAAAAAAAAAAAAAAACTCATTATAATTTATTAATTACTCCAATTAATCATAAAAAAACCGTTCCATTCAACAGTCACCACCACCATCACCTGCACCATATCTTACCCTACGCTACGATCCCTCTCATTCCATTATTCACTCTCATTACCAAAACAATTTCAGTTCCTCTCAAAAAATCAACCGTTTCTAACATATCTCACACGATAAACCTCACCATGTGTTGCGGCAAAATATGCATGATGTGCACGTGCTTAATTCTCGTTGTGATTGCAATCGGTATGTTATTCGGATTCGGTGTTTTCGGTAAAGCGTTTCATAAGGTTCTTAACGAATTGAATTATTCGGTTTCTCAATCGGATCCTTCGATTGCAACCTCTGCTCGTAGGCCGTTTTTCGTTTACGCTGCACCGCCACCGTTTTAGTTGAATTCGAGTAATGTGATTGTTATTGATTTTGAATTTAAGTACTGATTTAAATTTTTTAGTGATTTGAATTGTGATGAATACTTTTTAGGGTATTGTTGATTGATTCGTATAGTTTTTTCATCGTATTGAATTGTGCGTAAGTTTACTGTTGATGATTGCTTGATTTTAGCTAATTGGTGAATAATCACATTTTTTTTTTTTTTTGAATAATCACTTAGGTTAACGAAAAAGCATAAACGTTTTTATGCTTTTAAGAAAACTCAATTAGCAAATAACTTATTGGTTAAATATCTTTCACCATCATAAAAAGGTACAAAAGTTGTGAAACATAAGTTTTAATTGTTTAGCTAACTTTTGGTGACCATCAAAAGTGTATTACTCCATATAACAACTGTGTTATAGTAAAGATGGATCCTATTATCACTGTTGAACAATGAATGTTAATAGTGATTATAATGGTAGAGTTGGTGGTTTGAAGCTAATTGTAACTATCTTTTGGTTACCAGTTTGTCTCAGGTGTCCTTTAAGCTGTTATGGTAGGTTTCAAAATTCAAAGTATTGTCATGGTTGGTTTTTATGTGAAACTGATGACATTTTAATGAATCTTTAATTGCAATTTATGAAAGATCCAAACAGAGATGATTGTGCATAAGCTCCCATCCAGTCTCAGTCATTGCACATGTTAAAAGTTGTAATTAAAATTAAAAATATAATACATATCAGAGATCTAAACAGAGATGAAAGAGAAAGAGACATGAGATCACATGTAGCTTATTTTATGTTTGCGTGGAACTTTTAGCTTTTATTAAAAAGTTCATATTTAATTAAAAAAAACTGCGCTTGGCTAAAGAAGCTTAAAACTTTAAGACAAAAAGAAAAAGATACCAGCTATCAGCTAAAAGCTACAAATTACCAGCTAAAAGCTATCAGCTACCGTTTAAAAGTTAAAAGCAACCAGCTAAATGATAAAAGCTATCATCAACTTTTGCCAAACATACCTCTATCATTGCACCATAAAGAAATAATGCATGCCATAGAAATCCATTTTGAGTATTAAATAAAGTCATATACTTTGTGTTCAATGGCATGACTTATGTGGTATAAGAGAGTCAACAGTGAGATGGACCATAACTGTGGACTTATATGCTTTCTGTAACACTATGCCCAGCTGAAACACATTGACAAAACTTTTGTTCAAGTAGCAAATCTCACCGATCGACTTGCTTAAAGCGAAAAATGTCAAAACAATCAAGATAGATATTCATATGGGGAACAAATTCCTGATATAATCTTTGGAGAACCCGGGTTCTTGTGAATGGTGCACGAGCAAGAGTTTTTTGAAGACTTTTGGTTTATGATAATTGATTAGTAAATCAAACTTAGTTGTGTCAAGATAACCGTCATGTTCTCCATTGAAAGCCCAACAACAAGATCAGTTTATGTGCGTAATACGGTTAGTTAAGACAAACTGGAATTCCTTAATATTAGTTTGTGATTAGAAGGAATTGATGCCTTTGTGTATCAAACATTGAATTCATAATAATCATCTACCACCCTAACCTGGGATAGTATAGATTGCATCATGTCCAGAATCTGTTTTTTAGATACGCCTTATGTTCTTGACTTAACAAGCAGTGACAGAGCATTGTGTGCTTGTACCCAAGTCTCTCAAAGTACAAAAGGTGGATGTTTTGATGAAGATTTTTTCTTCATTTGCTGGATCATAACAATTCAGCTTGGACCCAAGTCTCTCAAGGAATATACCTTCTTTAAGAAAAAGTGCTTCACAATATTCCTCTTTATATTTTCTTATATATGTGCTTGAATATGCCTTAAACATAATAATATATGTTCATGAATGATCAGAAGCAGATAAAGGTGAAGCTGTAAAATAACAAGAGGATTCAGACCCTTAATTCAACCTCTCCAAAACCATGGCAAACTTCATCAAGCCAAGGTTTAATAAAGGTGATTCATACTGAAACCTTCTATTTGTTAAAAGTTATCAACAAACAGAGCAGGATAAACAAATAATCCAGTGTTTTTATATTGTTTCAAAAACAAATTTATATAGGCAGGCATATCTTTGACAAATATAATAATCACAATTTGAGTATATTCTTTTCCTTGAACAAACTATTTTGTACATGTACATAGACAGAATTTCAATTCACCAGTGAAGTAATCCAGTTTAAATTACAACAAATTATGTACAAAACAAATCATTGGGCACAGCCAGTTTCATCAATCAACAAATACAACAACAAATAATCAACTTAATAAAACTACTTATATATATTATATGTATATGTTTATGCATCTATATATCTTTCAAGGTTGAGCAAGTTACTTAGAAACCTTTCCAAGCAGAAAGAACTTCATTAAATACTTCACCTATCAGGTCCCTATCTGCAGACTGTATAAATGCATCAAATTCATCTATAATGTCAAATATCTTACCGAACCTTACAAGATACTGCATGCAGCAAATCTTCAGCTTTGGAAGATGATACAAAGAAGCGTTTTGCAGCCTCTCGAGCACATTATTCGTATCAATATCTTGTAATAAACTTTCATGACAGGCCTCCTTTAAATCCATAACATCGTATTTTTCAGCTGCTTTTAAAAGATCGAGTCTGTGCGTAAGAAAGTTCTGTTCTACAATGTTACCGTATATGTAGTTTAAAAAAGCTTGGCAAGCTTCCATTGACATGTCTGATATGTTTATGACAGACATTTCTTTTTCTTTAAGATCGTGCGAGAACATACTCCGGAAGACTGGTGACCTGGCAGCAAGGACCGCACGGTGGGCCCCAATGCTTCCATCAGATGCATTTATGATTATATCTGTGTGTATATTTTCCGTTAACATTCTACCAAGAGACGAAATTGCTGTTGTTTGTAAGTCCTGTTGTGTAAATCCTTCGGTCCACACAGAGCAAGATTGACCACCCTGTTTTAAAGTTATAAAAAAAAAATCAATTCATTTCAACATTTTATAATTTTGAATTCAAAAACAATAAGTGGTTTCTGTTGGTATAGTAGGACCAAGTGACACCGATGTGTGACCTAAGATTAATGACTAGAATTTAGATGTTAGGTTGTCAACCGACAACAACACGCCTAGATGCTGAAGTCATAACTTTCGATTCTCCAACCAACTGTTAATGTTGTATTTAGTGATAACTCTAAAGCAATAAACATCACATCACACGAAAGATTAAAGTAACGAATAGATTAGATAGTTGAGATTGAATTACGTTTGGAGATGCAGTCTTAAGATCAAGAAATTCAACATCAATGATGAATCTTCCTGTTAACGGAACCTCAAGCGCCCATACGAAATCATCACTGCCTTTTAGCTGCTTATCTCTAATTTCTGCAATCAAATCATATAAGAAAATTAAAAATGCACCAGTACTAACACAATAGCTGATACTCATAGACTCACCCAACTGCCAATAGGTCCATAACTGATATTTGGTCATATAAGTAGACTCATTTGAATTCAAAAGTGCAAGTACTTAGTTATACCTGGATGAACCAAGGCCTTTCGACCTCCAAATGATGAAACCACTCGTATTATGAACGAAGCGATAGGAGGGTTGTCTTTAGTTAAACCCGATATTTCAGGGTACAATTTGATAAACAAAGTACGATTCTTCTCTAAAACCAATCTCCTTCATTTAATTAAACAGAACATTAGTACATAAAAGCAAGAGAAAAAAAAAGTCACCAACTTGCTTCAAAATTCAACAAGATAACAATAAATAATGGTACCCTTTTCAAGAAAACAAACAAAACACCAATTGGGTTACACAAAACTACAAGAAACACAATAAAAATCGAATATTTTACGATTCAAGATTCACAACAATGAAAGAAAATATAGAGAATCTATTGTTCCAATAATTATACCAAAAAAGATCAAATTTTGATTCATGGGTAATGAAAATTTACCAATTCCATTTACCGATCTTAAAAGGATCAGATTTACGGTAAGTACAAGAAGCCAAATTATCGATACGCCATTGAGCAAGACGCGACGTCGTATCAACACGGTAAGCGTTATCAGTCATGTTATTAGCAAAAGCCAACGCCGTCGTAATTTCATGGAAACAATCCAATATTCCGTCCAACAACAACTCCCCGTGTTTTCCCAGGTTGTCGTTTAATGTTTGAACTCTGTTTCTTCATATAAATACACACACTCTTTCACGCTCACTGTATTTGCAGCCTCTTCCCCCTAAATCCCATATAATTAATTAATTAAATACACTACAATTAAATTTGATGAATAATGAGTTATGGGTTTGATTTTGGGGGTGGTTCATCCGGGTACGCAAGGATTTGGAGTTTGATAATTAGACCATTGATGGGTGTTTTTGATGTTAACAGTGTAATGGTAGAAAAAATAAAAATGGTGAAGTTAATTGGAAAATGAATGATTTAGTTTAGGGGTTGGTGTTGATTTTAAAGTGGTGTTAAGAAAAGTCATTTTGAATATTTGGTAATACCTCACCTTAGTAATTACTCTACTCCGTATGTGTGTACATTATCACCCCATTGGGCCATATGTCAAGTTTCATTATCAATTACTCTGTATATCTTTTAAAACATTTAGTAAATTAGTACTCTATCCGTCCTAAATTAATCGTCCACTATTTTATTTCAGATGTTCTAGATTAATTATCCACTATCAAATATAAAAAGTAAATTTAGTCAAATTTACCATATTGTCCCTAATCAATTAATTAAATTAAAAAAGTAATTGTTATAAATCATAGACTTTTGATAAAGTAAATTTAGTGGCCGACACTTTTGATAAAGTAGATTTAGTGGATCAACAAATTTGGTGCATCAACTCACGGATGTATTACTATTCCACCTAACTGCACAGTGAAATATTGTACTATAAATATGTAAAGATGTAGTTTGCAGTTGTACACCATTCTTGAATAAGAATCTACTATCTTCTTTCTTCTTTCATATTTCTTCAAAATAGTTATTACAAGTAGTTATAAACTACTAAATTATAACCCGTTATCAGCACGAAGAACTCAGTATAATCAAGGTGATTCTTCTAGTTGCTCAACCACCACTTCCACCTCTCAAGATTTCCGCCGGCCACCGTCCTCCGCCGCTAAAACCACCGGAAGATCTTGAAACCTCTGATGTGTCTTCTGATCAAAAATTTATCAGCTTGGATTCTTCCACCACTGAGTTATACTCATCAGGTATTCCAAAAATTGTTGACGTTATTTAATTTAAATTACTTTGAATTAATTAATTAACAAGAAAACCAAGAGTTTACAACGATCATAAAATGAAAGAGGGATAGTTAAAAAAAGGGAGATATTAAGATACACATACATATATTACTTACGCATATATATAAACACCCACCTCCTTCACTACAACAAACGCACCACCGAAACATATCATCATTATTATTTTCTTTCCTTGGTTCTATTTCATCCTTCTTCAAGTGAATCCGTCATCTTCACCATCTCTTTAATTATCACCATAAACCGTAAACCACCGCCCCTGGAACACGAACCACTAACCATATCCCCACTTTCATTCTAATCGACAATCACCATGAGCCACCTTTTTAAACCTGCTGCTATATATATTTTTCTTTTACTTTCTACTCGTTGGTAAAACAGCCATGAAATCCGAATAATTGCTGCAAACTTTTGATGTTTCCTTTCTGTGTGTTCGACACAATAAAATAAGACAAAAGAGTATTTGTTGTTTGACGAGTTACTCTTCGGTGTATTATATATTTGGAGGTAAGCACACTTAGTTGGAAAGTGGAAGCAATAATGCACTCATGTTAGTGCTCATAAACTTTTGTTTAGACAATATGCCAAATGACTTTACAACTAACCACCACTTTTGTTAATTGCTACTGTTTGTTGTCTCTGGTCTAAATCGCCACCTTTACCACCATTTACTACAGCGGCAAGTTTTGATATTTTCCTGTTTCTATTAAGTCCAAGAGCCACCACATCCATTGAAGCTACAGTAAGGTGACTAAGAGTTATAATAATATTAATCAAATACAAATTTCGGTATTCTTGTTGGGATTGGAATTAGATGGGTACCAGCTTATAGTTTGAATATTAAAACACATTACAAAAGGTTATGAAAGTGGAATATGATGGGACTTTATGGAAGACAATATGGGTCTCCTATATGATAGTTAATAATTCTTTTAAAGTGTGATGATTATAGTGATTAAAGGTGATAAGGAACGTGGTCATTAGTGATGATAATAATTATGATAGATAAGGAGTGTGTTTATAATGATGTTAATAGAATAAGCAAATAAAGATAAAGTACTCGTAAAACAATATGTTTACTTTAGAATTATTACAAATACAAATTGGGGGGCCATCTAGTGTTATGATCCAGATCATGGAAAATGACGTGGATGATATAATAAAGGTGTAATATACTGGTATCCAAGAAATCGAGTAGGTTTCCGTTAAACTTAAACTATTTCGGGACGAAATCATTTTTAGTGGGATATGTTATAATGACCCGAAATAAAACATTAAATAATTAAGCATTATGCATATAATAAGCATGATTAGTGTACTAGTATAATAACTTATAATAAGCATATAATTAGTAAACTATCTAATTTAATGATATACGTAACACAGTTAATATGTTTGTAACTAGTTAAAACTTATCACGCACATGCGTTCAAAATGAATAGATTATGAAAAACGGATAATTGTCCTAGTAAGTATCTTATCATATCCGGACTATATACTTTAATTGATGTTCCATAGCTCATGTTTTAGTTTATTATTTATTTGAAGAATGTGAAAATCGTTTACATTTAAATCATTCACTAGTGGTTGCAAGTGGAATTAGATTCCAAATAATGGCTCACACTCACATAAAAAAAATAAAATAAAAAATAAAATAAAAAAGTTGGTGTAACACACTATGATAACCTATGGGTATCCAATGCCATATACATATTATTTTTCTTTTATTAAACCGTTCCACTCAATCAATTAGAAACCGAATCCTAAGTTTCATTTAAAAAAAAAAAATTGATCAGTGTAAACTAAAGTACATCAATGCACCCGTTTGAAAGTTTAAAAATATTTTTTTGTGCACATGGTTTAATAGGGATGTCCAAATAAATAAAAAAAATCCCAAAATAAAATATTGATAAAACTTGAAACACATAAACCCATTTAACCATACATTTTTCAACAATAAGAAAACACATGAGCAAAGTATTGTTGCTTCGTGTGTGTGTTGATCGATCCCTCTTCGCAGCAGCCTTTGTCCTCATAATAGAATCTGTATCATTGATTAAAGTTAGAACCACAAGTCCTTGATTAATTCCATTCTCAATTTCTTTTGCATATAACATGGGGTAAAGTGTAAAGACCCAAGTATTGTAGATAATGGTAGCATACACACTATGATCAAATATAAGAAATATTTCATTGATTTAAATCAAATGAATGAATCATAAATACTATATCAGGTCTTGCAAACTTGATATAAGGAACGAAAAAGAAAAAAAAATTCATATTACTAAATGGTATGAATTTTCTGATAAACAATGCTTTGTTTTCTCCCAAATCAAAGAGAGATTTGTTAAATTTCTCTGATATATATCATAATGGATATGATTATCAGTTAATGATAACCGGAAATGAGAAATACCTATGTAGCACCGAAAAGCGCATATGATGAAAGGCGCATATGATGAAAAGCGCAGCGCATATGATTAAAAGCGCATGTGATGAAAAGCGCAGTGCATATGATTAAAAGCGCATATGATAAAAGGCGCATATGATGAAAAGCGCAGCGCATATGGTGAAAAGGATATATAATGGAAAAATCACATATGGTGATTAATGAAAAAACACATATGGTGATTAATGAAAAGCACATATGGTAACTAATAAAAAAACACATATGGTGATTAATGAAAAATATTGAGAAACAATCACCAATGTTTCTTGAAAGAATTCAAGGTTATATATATGGACCAATTCATCCATCATGTGGACCATTTTGATATTTCATGGTTCTAATAGACGCATCTAGCGGATGGTCTCATGTTTGTGTGTTATCAAGCCGTAATATGGCATTTGCAAAGTTTCTTGCACGAATTATTAAATAAAGAACACATTTTTCGATTACACCATTAAAAGGGTGAGACCTGATAATGCTGGTGAGTTAACATCTCAAGCATTTAATGATTATTATATATCTATAAGGATTGTTGTTGAACATCCAGTTGCTTATGTGCATTCAAAAATTGGTTTAGCTGAATCAATAGATTAACGCTTGCAGCTAATAACTAGACAAATGGTAATGAGTACAAAACTCTCAATATTTATATGGGGACATATAAATTTACATAATGCGACATTAATTCGCATTAAACCAAGTACAAGTCATAAATATTCTCCCCTACCAACTTAATTTTGGTCCAGACCAAATATTTTCCATCTTAGAACATTTGGTTGTGCAGTGTATTTTTAATTGTACCACCACAACAAATGGTTCCTCAAAGAAGGATTGAAATATATGTTGGATATGAAACATTTTCAATCATAAGATATATTGAATCCATGACGGATGATATTTTTACAGCACTTTTTGCTGATTGTCATTTTAATGAAAAATTGTTCCCTAGATTAGGGGGAGAAATGATAAATAAAATAAATAAAATGATGTTTCATGATGTTAACATCAATCAAGGTATCTTGATACTCGCACAAAAGAATGCGAAACGAAAGTTCAAAAATAATGCATATGCAATAACTTGCAAATCGATTACGTGATGCATTTAAAGATACAAAAAGAGTGACTAAATCATATATAATAGCAGTAAATACTCCAGCTCGAATTGAAATTTCAAAAGCTGGTAATAATGTCACTCTTGAGTCTTTGCCACGCCGAAAACGTGGGAGACCGATTGGTTCCAATGATAAAAATCCTTGAAAATAAAATCAGCTGATAATGAGGTAAAAGAAAGTGTTCAAGAAGAACCACAAAATCAATATTTCTTCTGTAGAGGATATTGATAAATGTAAATACATAAATTGCAATAAATTATTCAATATTATGGAACCGAAATGGAATGACAAATATTGATGAGAATTTTTCATATAATGACATCATGAATAAAGATGATGAGCCGAAACCAAAATCTGTCATTGAATATCAAAATAGACATGATTGAGCTAAATGGAAAGGAGCAATACGAGCTGAATTAGAATCGCTCAATAAAAGAAAAGTTTTCGAATCAATCGTTATCACTTCTAAAGATGTGAAACGTATGGGATACAAATGAATTTTTATCCGAAAAAGAAATGTGTAAATGAAGTTACAAGGCAAAACTAGACTTGTAACTCAAGTTTTTCCACAAAGACCAGAAATGAATTATGAGGAAAACTTATCATCTTGTAATGGATACAATTACTTATTAGATAATTAATCAACCTGGTAGTTATTTAAATGCATCTCATGGATGTTGTTACTACTTATCTGTATAGATCACTTAATAGTGATATATATGAATATACCTGAAGGGTTAAGGTATCATAAGCATCTAATGCAAAACCCAAGGGAATATATTCCATTAAATCACAAAGATTTCTAAATGGGTTTATACAATCGGGACGTATGTGGTATAACCGATTAAATGACTACTTGATAAGAAAAGAGTATACATATAAACTTATTTGCACGTGTGTTTTTATAAAAACAATGTTCGGATATGTGATTGTAGTTGTTTATGTCAATTATCTTAAATAAAGAAATCTATGAAACAATTCAACTTCTAAAGAAATATTTTGAAATTGAAAAATCAAGTATTACGTTGATTTACATATTGGGCATATGACTAATGACTTACTTATACATCAAACAATTTATACAGAAAAGATTTTAAAATATATTAATATGGACAAGACAAAAACCATTAAGTACTCCTATGGTTGTCAAATCTCAATATTGATACTGATCCATCCTCTAGAAGATCATGAAGATCTTCTTGGTTCATAAGTTCCATATTTTAGTGCAATTGGAACTCTTATGTATCTTATAAATTATACAAGACCTGGCATTTCTTTTGCAGTTAATTTGTTGACAAGTTTCAGCTCAACCTCTACCAAAAGACATTGGAATGGGATCAAACACATATTTTGATACCTTAGGGGAACTACTGATTTATAATTATTTTATTCTAACAACTCGAAACAAGATTTGTTTGGTTATACAGATATAGATTATTTATCTGATCCACATAAAGCTAAATCTCAAACTAGATATTCCTAAATGGAGGCACCGCAATATCATGGCGTTCTCAAAAATAAACACTCGTTGCAACATCATCAAATTATGCCGAAGTGATTGAATTACATGAAGCCATTCGGGAATGTTTTTGGTTGAGATCAATGACACAACTCATTACTTATTCTTGTGGACTAGAACACGATAAAAGTTCAACAACTATCTATGAAGATAATGCAGCTTACATAGCACAGATGAAAGAAGGGTATATCAAAAGTGACCGAACAAAACACATACCTCCTAGATTCTTCTCATACACTTAAGATCTCATTAAGGACAACCAGATTGAAATAAGATATATTCAATTCAGCAAAACACTCTGCTGGCCTTTTCACCAAATCACTTCCAACAGCTATTTTCAGAACGCATGTTCACAATATTGGTATGAGGCATGTTCAAAAGCTGTGACGACTCAGCGATGTCTACTTGAGGGGGAGTCAACTCTATGCTGCACTCTTTTTCCCTTGACTAAAGTTTTTATCCCACTGGATTTTTCTTTAGCAAGGTTTTTAACGAGGCAGTAACATATAGTTGATTTTTTAATGAAACAAAATTGTCGTCCAAGGGGGAGTGTTATAAATCATAGACTTTTGATAAAGTAAATTTAGTGGCCGACACTTTTGATAAAGTAGATTTAGTGGATCAACAAATTTGGTGCATCAACTCACGGATGTATTACTATTCCACCTAACTGCACAGTGAAATATTGTACTATAAATATGTAAAGATGTAGTTTGCAGTTGTACACCATTCTTGAATAAGAATCTACTATCTTCTTTCTTCTTTCATATTTCTTCAAAATAGTTATTACAAGTAGTTATAAACTACTAAATTATAACAGTAATAGGGTTTTCTAAATAATTGATTGTGGGTAAAACTGTAAAGTAAAGAAAAAATATATAAAAGGTACATGTGACAGTCAGTTTTTCTTAAACTGTGTGATTTTTGTCTGGGGACAATTAATCTGGGACGGAAGGAGTATTGTTTTTTTCGAACGACAATGTTGTCACCGAATCCTCTCATTTGTCACTCACACACCCGTTAGGAAGAAACTCCTCGCATCTATGGCGCAAAGCGCAACCGGAATGCTTTAGGTTAACTGATTTGCCCGCACAGAGTGAAGGATACTAGAGGCACAACCTTGAAGAAAACTCCCCCATGATTTTAACTTGCACCTATTTTTTCAAGGATACGCGCCCAGAACCATCTGAGGCTTTTTACCACTCAACCAATAGTTCGGTGTTATCTAAATTAATATTCTACTTTCATAACTATGTGAAAATAAAGATGTATAATTTATTTATGCTCCTAATATATGTATATAAAACAAAAACATGAAAAAAAATAATGAATAATGAATAAACTGTAAAGTATAGAAAAAAAAATACTATGTAATAATGATATTTTCAAAACAACGTGTTTTTTTATTTAATGAACTAAATTGGGAATGATTGAATATATATATTCTGTATTCATTTGGTGGAATTCAAGGGGGATCTTGTGTGTAATACGAAATCCTGACCTTTTGCTAAGAAAGACATGTCATTACCACATGAGCTACACCACAAACTTATTTCTATACTCTATGTATTTTATTATAATTATTTATTATCTATCTATATATTATTTGTTCATTAACACTAGAGTTGTAAAATACACTACATAACTAATAAACTGATCGTTATGTGTAATTGATTTATGAGAGCTAACATCAGCCTTTAACGCTATCGTTAAAAAAATTTACAATTTAAAAGTCGTGATTTATATTTGTTTGTATTGTGTTTAGTGATTTATGTTGATAATAACATATTAACGTGCTATGGAGTCTGATGATTTGTTGGGAAGAGACATATGTCCATTTTGTTTAGATCCTTGGAAGCAAAGTATCTCTTAAACTCAATCCACCAAAGAAAAAAAGGGTCAGTTGGTGTTGGAAAAGAGAAAAACTAAAGGAGAGGGTGTTCGAATCTTCTTTTCTTTCTTTTTATCTTCTTTAAACAATACTTGGTTTCTAGATTTGTTAGAATATTGTATGATCATAAATATCTATAGATCGTTTTCATGGCCCCTTAAAAAATTCATGTTTATAGTCTTGAAGTTTTTAACCAATGATTGCATTCATTTTACCATTAATTATGTATTTAGTGTACAATATATGAATAATGATGATATTTGAAAGAGTATTGTTAATAGTTTTAAACATTTTTATATTGTCAAAGTGTATCATACAGTAGTACATTAATACAGTTAACATATACCACTACATTAATACAGTTAACATATACCGCTTCTATACTATGTACTGTTACAAAAAGGAGCCATGTGTTGTAAATTTAGTAGTTAAATATGGATGGTAATTAGTCAAATATGGATAGTAAAATTTGTACTATATATATGTGCATAATGTAAGTTACAAAAACACACGTATACATTAAATACATCACACCTCTTCAATCTCTTTCTCTCCTATATCTTCTACAACACATCTCTCTTTTATTGGTTCTTTCAATTTGAATATATTGAACCAGGCCACTAAAGGTAGTTATAAGCCTACTGAAATATAACACGTTATCAGCACGAAGTGCTCCGTATAATCAAGGTTTATCTAAGCAAGCACACGTCACTAATCAAGGTAAGAAATTATCTAACTTTTATTAACTTCACTAACATTTATATTTATGTTATTTAAGTTATATATGGTCGGTTATACCGCCTGAATTATATTTCTGTAATCTAACTTTTATTAACTTCACTAACATTTATATTTATGTTATTTAAGTTATATATGGTCGGTTATACCGCCTGAATTATATTTCTGTAATCTAACTTTTATTAACTTCACTAACATTTATATTTATGTTATTTAAGTTATATATGGTCGGTTATACCGCCTGAATTATATTTTCTGTAATCTAACTCTTATTAACTTCACTAACATTTATATTTATGTTAATAAGACCTCATGATTGTACGCAACACGTCATTTGACAACACGGTACTTTATGTACGCAACACGTCATTTGACAACACGGTACCATGGGTCGAGATTAATTCCGATCAATACGAATACGATGGGGTCTTTATATGTTATCTAACATTTATGATTACTTATGCAATTAATCATTATTTATTTCATGCATACTAATGTTTATTCTTAAAATTAAATCTTAAAAGTTAAAATAAGAAAAAATAGTTTGTATTTTTATTAAAAGTAAATTTTAAAAGTTAAAATAAGAAAAAGTAGTTTGTATTTTTATTAAAAGTAAATCTTAAAAGTTAAAATAAGAAAAAGTAGTTTGTATTTTTATTAAAAGTAAATCTTAAAAGTTAAAATAAGAAAAAGTAGTTTGTATTTTTATTAAAAGTAAATCTTAAAAGTTAAAATAAGAAAAGTAGTTTGTATTTTTATTAAAAGTAAATCTTAAAAGTTAAAATAAGAAGAAAAAAATCTTGTCCTTTATATTACTCATACGCGTTTTGATATAGTGACTTTATTCGTTAACGTCAACTAACGACGTTACAACGGTCATATATACATAACGGTTGTTAACGTCAACTGACGACGTTACAACAACTATATTTTTCAAATATAAAATAAACATCTCCGTTTTCACATTTTCACAAATCAATCTTTATTTTTCAGATTACTACTCTCAAAAATTTTTTGTAAAAATGATTCACACAAGGATGATTTTTCCTATTGTATTGGTCATATTAACTATCATCATTGTTGCTAATATACCACCGGGTGAACCTATATTCTATCCTGCCCTTGTAGTTTTATTATTTGTAATCATACCATTATTCTGTTGTTTGCTACTTATGAATTTAAAATGATTCTAATTTCATTTTATTATTTGTCTATGAATAGAAGTTGATTATGATTATGATTTATGTTATTCATCTTTTTGATAATAGAAAATGTCGAATTTGAAAAGGCTTAAATTTGCTCATTTAGAACAAGTGGGAACAACTACTTAACATGGGTTATGAATGTAGAAAAACATCTCGAATCAAACGGTATTTTAGAAACCCTGAATGAAAATAACAATTATTCCGAACAAGAGAAAGCAATAGTAAGTATTTTTCTTAGCAAACATATTGACGAGTCCTTAGAATCTACATATTATATGATCGAAAATCCAAGTGTATTATGGAAAATACTCAAAGATAGATACGATATTAATTATCAAAAAAATAATAATAATAATAACGGTGATCCATGAAAGAATAAAATTAAAGATATTAGTAGACGCTCTTATAAGAATTCCGGAGATTCTTATTAATGATCTGGTAACGTGGATCATCAGTCTAGTATTTCTTGAACACATGAACATCTTGTTTAGCTCTACAATTAAGTCCCAAAAGAAAAGAAAACGAGAGTGAATCTGTTGACAAATCTTGATTAAATTAACCCTGAGCTACCTTGAGACTTGAATGGTTTGAATTTTCTAAGATGCCTAGTTTTTTTTATGTATCACTCATAAATAAATGGTTTTAGACCATAACGCATATGATAAAAAGCACATATGATGAAAAGCGCAGCGCATAGGATTTAAAGCGCATATGATAAAAAGCGCATATGATGAAAAGCGTAGCGCATATGATAAAAAACGCATATGATGAAAAGCGCAGCGCATATAATGAAAAGTGCATATGACGAAAAACGCAGCACATATGATTAAAAGCGCATATGGTGAAAATGATATATGATGAAAAGCACATATGGTGATTAATGAAAATCACATATGGTGATTAATGAAAAGCACATATGGCGATTAATGAAAAGCACATTGAGAAATAATCACCAATGTTTCTTGAAAGAATTCAAGGGTATATATATGGACCAATTCATCCATCATGTGGACCATTTTTCTAATAGACGCATCTAACGCATGGTCTCATGTTTGTGTGTTATCAAGCCGTAATATGGCATTTGCAAAGTTTCTTGCACAAATTATTAAATTAAGAACACATTATTCTGATTACACCATTAAAAGGATGAGACTTGATAATGCTGGTGAGTTAACATCTCAAGCTTTTAATGATTATTATATGTCTACAAGGATTGTTGTTGAACATCCAGTTGCTCATGTGCATACACAAAATTGGTTTAGCTGAATCAATAGATAAACGCTTACAGCTAATAACTAGACAATTAGAAATGAGTACAAAACTCTCAATATTTATATGGGGACATGTAAATTTACATGATGTGACATTAATTCGCATTAAATCAAGTGCAAGTTATAAATATTCTCCATTACCAACTTAATTTTGGTGGAGACCGAATATTTTCCATCTTAGAACATTTGGTTGTGCAGTGTATTTTTAATTGAACAATCACAATAAATGGTTCCTCAAAGAAGGATTGAAATATATGTTAGATATGAAACATCTTCAATCATAAGATATATTGAACCCATGACGGGTGATGTTTTTACAGCAAGTTTTGTCGATTGTCACTTTAATGAAATATTGTTCCCTATATTAGGGGGAGAAATGAAATATAAATAAAATGATGTTTCATGGTGTGAATATCAATTAAGGAATATTGATCATCGCACAAAAGAATGCGAAAAGAAAGTTCAAATATAATGCATATGCAAGAACTTGCAAATTAATTACTTTATGCATTTAAAGATACAAAAAATAAGTGACTAAATCATATATATCAGCAGTAAATGCTTCAGCTAGAATTGAAATTACAAAAGCTGGCAATAATGTCACTTATGAGTCTTTGCTACAGCAGAAACGTGGGAGACCAATTGGTTTCAAAGATAAAAATGCTCGAAAAAGAAAATCAGCTGATAATGAGGTAAAAGAAAGTGTTCAAGAAGAACCACAAATCAATACTCCTTCTGCAGAGGATATTGATAAATGTAAATACATAAATTGCAATAAATTATGCAATATTATGAAACTGAAATGAAATGAAAAATCTTGATGAGATATTTTCATATAATGTTACAATGACATCATGAATAAAGATGATGATCTGGAACCAAAATCTGTCATTGAATATCAAAATAGACGTGATTGAACTCAACGGAAAGGAGCAATACGAGCTGAATTAGAATCGCTCAATAAAAGAAAAGTTTTTGGATCAATCGTTATCACTTTTAAAGATGTGAAACAATGGGATACAAATGAATTTTTATCCGAAAATAAATGTGCAAATGAAGTTACAAGGCAAAACTTGACTTGTAACTCAAGATTTCCCACAAAGACCAGAAATGAATTAGGAGAAAAACTTATCCTCCTATAATGAATACAATTACTTATTAGATACTTAATCAACCTGGTAGTTATTTAAATGCATCTCATGGATGTTGTTACTACTTATCTGTATGGATCACTTAATAATGATATATATATGAATATACCTGAAGGGTTAAGGTATCATAAGCATCTAATGCAAAACCCAATGGAATATATTCCATTAAATCACAAAGATTTCTAAATGGGTTTATACAATCGGGACGTATGTGGTATAATCGATTAAATTACTACTTGATAAGAAAAGGGTATACATATAAACTTATTTGCACGTGTGTTTTATAAAAACAATGTTCGGATATGTGATCATAGCTGTTTATATCAATTATCTTAAATAAAGAAATCTATGAAGCCATTCAACTTCTAAAGAAAGATTTTAAAATAAAAAAAAAATCAAGTATTACGTTGATTTACATATTGAGCATATAACTAATGACTTACTTATACATCAAACAACTTATACCGAAAAGATTTTAAAATATTTTAATATGGACAAGACAAAAACCATTAAGTACTCATATGGCTGTTAGATCTTAATATTGATATTAATCTATTTCATCCTCTAGAAGATCATGAAGATCTTCTTAGTTCAGAAGTTCCATATTTTAGTGCAATTGGGGCTCTTATATATCTTACAAATTATACAAGATCTGACATTTCTTTTGCAGTTAATTTGTTGACAAAGTTCAGCTCAGCCCCTACCAAAAGACATTGGAATGGGATCAAACAAATAGTTTGATACCTTCGGGGAACTACTGATTTATAATTATTTTATTCTAACAACTCGAAACAAGATTTGTTTGGTTATACAGATGCAGATTATTTATCTGATCTACATAAAGCTAAATCTCAAACTGGATATGTATTCCTAAATGGAGGCACCGCAATATCATGACGTTCTCAAAACAAACACTTGTTGCAACATCATCAAATCATGCCGAAGTGATTGCATTACATGAAGCTACTCGGGAATGATTTTAGTTAAGATCAATGATACAAATCATTATTGATTCTTGTGGACTAGAACGCTATAAAAGCCCAACAACTATCTATGAAGATAATACAGCTCACATAGTACAAATGAAAGAAGAGTATCAAAAATGACATAACAAAACATAAATGCTGACGAGGCGCTAAAGCTATAAACGGTCTTAACGGTCATAAGTTTGATGGAAAAGAATGATATATTGGTAAGGCTCAGAAAAAGACTGAAAGGGAATAGGAATTGAAACAACAGTTTGAGCAAAACCATGAAGGAGACTGTAGACAAATCACATGGGTCAAACTTGTACATAAAAGATTTAGATGATACAGTTTCAGATGAAAACATCAGATTCTTCTCATATACTCAAGATCTCGTAAAAGACAACCAGATTAAAATGAGATACGTTCAATCAACAACTCTGCTGATCTTTATACCAAAGCACTGTCAATCGCTGTTTTCAAAACATACGTTCACAATATTGGCATGAGGCAAGTTCAAAAGATGTGACGACTCAGCGTTGTCTACTTGAGGGGGAGTCAACTCTATGCTGCACTCTTTTTCCCTTAGCTAAAGTTTTATCCCACTGGATTTTCTTTAGCAAGGTTTTTAACGAGGCAGTATTAATTGCTCTTTAAAAAAATTACCATCCAAGGGGGACTGTTGTAAATTTAGTAGTTAAATATGGATGGTAATTAGTCAAATATGGATAGTAAAATTTGTACTATATATATGTGCATAATGTAAGTTACAAAAACACACATATACATTAAATACATCACACCTCTTCAACCTCTTTCTCTCCTATATCTTCTACAACACATCTCTCTTTTATTGGTTCTTTCAATTTGAATATATTGAACCAGGCCACTAAAGGTAGTTATAAGCCTACTGAAATATAACACCATGATATATGTGCATTAACGAGAGATCGTGGCCTCATGGGTAGGTAAGGTTAGTTATGTATTAGATGGAGTTATTAACATATGCATATAGATGATATAATGAAACTTAAATTAACTAAGTGTTTAATAATTTTTTTTTTATGAAAACACCAAGTTTTTCCATTCGTTGATCAGAAGCAAATACAATAGGTGCAACATTCGTGGTCTTAACATAAATGGTCATTGGAACGAGAACCCTAACGACATTAAGATGGAGGCACTTGAGCACTTCAAACGACTCTTTAAAGAACCTGACATAGTGCGGCCATCAATGGAGGACTTAAGATATCCATCAATCTCTCAGGAGGAAGCTGCAACTCTTGGGAATCCAATACTAGAAGAAGAAATCCGTGATGTTATTTATGATTGTGGAGGTAATAAAGCTCCCGGACCCGACGGGTTTAATTTAAGGTTCTTTAAGAAGTTTTGGCATATTTTAAAAGTTGATCTAGTGAAAGCGATTTCGTGGTTTTGGGAAAACGGGGAGATCTTAAGAGGGTGTAATGCGTCTTTTGTGACTTTGGTTCCAAAGAAGACGGACCCGGTGGGTCTAGGCGAATTCCGGCCAATTAGTTTGATTGGGAGCTACTACAAGATAGTAGCAAAGATCTTGTCGAATAGACTCAAAAAAGTTCTACCTAAGCTAGTGGGATCCGAGCAGAGTGCTTTCGTGAAAGGACGGTTTATCCTCGATGGTGCATTGGTCGCAAACGAAACAATTGATTTTTTCAAACAAAAAAAGAAAAGAGGCCTAATCTTCAAAGCCGATTTTGAAAAGGCTTTTGATAGTCTTAACTGGGTTTTCCTTTTTGATGTGATGCGGAGCATGGGTTTCAGGTCTAAATGGGTTAAGTGGATCGAAGCATGTCTTAAGTTGGCTTCAATTTCTATTTTGATAAATGGGTCCCCGACTACCGAGTTCTCACTTGAAAGAGGGGTTAGACAAGGCGATCCTCTCTCACCCTTTCTTTTCATAATCGCAGCGGAAGGACTCAATATTCTTGCAAAGGCGGCTACCGATAAAGGATTATTTAAAGGAGTAGAAGTCGGAGACAACAATATTCTAGTTTCCCATCTTCAATACGCCGACGACACTATGTTTCTAGGAGAATGGGGAAAATTGAATGCGTTAAATCTTAGGAACCTTCTTAAGTGTTTCGAACTTGCTTCGGGTTTGAAAGTGAATTTCAATAAAAGCTGTCTTTACGGTGTTGGGGTTGATTTAGAAGAAGCTAATCGAATTGCTAGGCTCCTTGGTTGCCAAGTTGGTAAATTACCTTTCATGTACCTTGGTTTGCCGATTGGTTCCAAAATGAACAAAGTTAGTGATTGGAAGCCGGTTATAGAAAAGTTTAAAAGTAGACTTTAGAGTTGGAGAATGCGTTTGTTGTCATTTGGAGGAAGGGTTGTCCTAATCAAATCGGTTCTAAATAGTCTCCCGTTGTATTATCTCTCGCTCTTTCGTGCTCCACCGTGTGTGTTAAAAATTCTTGAGAGTGTGAGGAGAGATTTCTTTTGGGGTGGGGCGGATTCGGGTCAAAAAATCGCGTGGGTAAAATGGGAAAAGGTACTAAATAATTTCGGGAATGGGGGGTTAAATTTCGGGTCCCTAAAAGGCAAAAATTTAGCCTTACTAGGGAAATGGTGGTGGAGGTTTAAAACCGAAACCGACTCTTTTTGGGTAAAAGTTATTAGTAGCACTTATGGTTCGTTTGGAGGTTTGATGGAGGAAAGTGAATTTATTCACTCTCAACCATCGACCCTTTGGCAAAATATCTTTGTAGCAGGTACATCAATTGAAGAATTGCATATTGGTTTCAAGTGTTCTTTCATAAAGACGATAGGTGATGGCAGCACAACACTTTTTTGGAACGAACATTGGATCGAGAATGATAAACTATGCAACATGTTTCCTTGGCTGTATAGGTTCGAAAGCTCAAAAGGCTGTTATATCAGAGATCGTGTATTAAAGAGCTCAAATGGTGTTAATTTAGCTTGGAACTGGACGCGGGTACCCTCGGGCAGAACTGCAACCGAATTGGATCGACTTTGCTCCCTGTTAACAGCTTTTTCGTTCAGCGACTTCAAGGATAAATGGAGCTGGAGTCTAGCAAATAATGGGCTGTTCACGGTAAAGAAACTCTCCTCGATCATCGACTCTCAATTGCTCAGTCAATTCAGCTCGTCACAAGGTACATCTCGTAATAAACTCGTACCTAAAAAGGTCGAAATCTTTATTTGGTGAGGCCAAAAGAAAAGGCTTCCAGTCAAGCTTGAACTCGATAAAAGAGGTATCGACCTTAATAGCGTGCGGTGTCCTTTATGTGATGAAGATGTTGAGTCGGTTGATCATTCGTTATTATTGTGTAAGCAAGCGTCGGATGTTTGGTCTCGGGTTCTTAAATGGTGGGGCCTAAATGGCAATTACTTCTCGAATATGGCGGATTGTATAAGCGATAGTGGGCCTCCCTCTTCCACAAGTGATGGTCGTGTTTTATGGCAAGCGGTTAGATGGATCACGTTGTATCTTATTTGGATAAATCGGAACAAAAAGGTGCTTCAAGGTAATTCTTGGAACCCCCGATGGCCCTAAATGAGATACAATCCCTTGCGTGCGAATGGATCTCCTTAAGATCAAAGAAGAATAGTCGTATTGATTGGTTAACTTGGATTGCAAGCCCTAAGGTTTACTTAAATATATAGTGTTTGTATTTTCGTTGTAATTTTCGGTCGTGTTCTCATAGTTTAGTTGCATCATGTGCAACTTAGTCGAGTTTAGATCAAGGTCGAATGGTATGTATTGTATTCTTCTTGTTGTGATTAATATAATCTTGTTGCCTTTCAAAAAAAAAAATATTCAGGATGTTCAAAGTTCAAATCTTAGATTGTTAGTGCCAGCAATTTTCATGGGACACGTCACTCTCTTAAGGAGAACTTTACCTTGATCAAGTTTGTGTTTTCATGGGCCACGTCACTCTCTTAAGGAGAAATTTACCTTGATCAAGTTTGTGCAGTGACGAGTTTGCAAGCTCATAAAAACTGATGTTGAAACTTGAATATACGGTTAAGATAACTTTTGTGAAGTCTTGAAGATGAACCAAACAAAGCCTAACCAGGTTTCTAAGTTTGCTCTAATTTATACACCTAGAAAGTTAGTTATTTGCTTACAAACTATTCAAACCATATCGTTTTGTTAATCTTTGGTTATACATACCAAAACCACACAAAGAAAAGCATCATCATACATACACATACATCTAATTATTTTGGAAAGGCAACAACTTCATTCTTAAATAAAATAAAAGACAATTACATTTATAAGCATAAATATCTATACATACGGAGTAAAATAAAATGAATCATTGAGATGGTTGTGTATTATTTGATATAGACCCTAAACCCTTTTAGCTGATGAAATGTTATAGAGTGCAAACAAACATCTAAGGGTTACTTGTTGCGATTGTTTAATACGAAAATTAAACCATGAGGCAAGTGATGGAATGATTTGAATCTTGAAAAAATAAAAAATTTGCAAGTTGTGTTTGGATGAATATTATGCAAATGGACAAGAAAAGAATCCATTTGTGTGGGTCACCCCTCTCCATCTAACCATCCTCGGTGGACAATCCCCAATACCACAAGCAATCCCACTATATATAAATAAAAATATAGAAATATAGATATAAAAAGTTTTTTAAAAAAATACAACTCTTGATGAGTTTATAAAATGTTGTCATATAGTAAAATTTTAAAATTTATGCATACGTATACTATATATTAGAAAAATCAGAAAAATACTCCATCTGTCCCATATTTTTTGGATGTTCCAAATTAATTGTCCTCATCCATAAATGGAAAAAAATAATGTGATAAATTTATTTTGTACCCCTACTTTATTCATGTAAGACAAAAAGATATGTAAAAAGTAAGGGGTAAATTGAAAAGTTAACGGAAACGTATATGTGTCAGGTACTTTTTCTTAAACTGTGTGTTTTTTGTTTGGGGACAATAGATTTGGGACGGAGGGAGTAGCAAAGTGGATCACATCATTTACAAGCTTACTTTTGATATTCTCGTTATTTTTTTCGGTAAAAAAAGGAAAACTATATAAATGGGATCTTCATCGATAGTTACTTTTGTTATTCTCTATAGAATGTAGTATTTACTTCTTTTAATGGATAATTTAATCGTAATAAGTTCCACAACCAGCTCTACCTAGAGGGTAACTGTAATAGTCCATCTCATATCAGATAGAATTTGTAAGTTTGAGTCTCTTATAAAGTAACTATCGTCCTTACAAGACGCAACGCTTTTCAGAACTATAAGCACAACAGATCCTTTCAGAACTCTGCGGTGAAGCGTGCTCGAGCGAAAATAGTACTAGGATGAGTGACCAATATTGTGGTCATGGTAAGGCGAGTTTGACGGATGTAGAAAATCTGATGTGTCAAAAGCAAAAGCGTGGTGGCCTCCCGTTGTGAGGTGTTAATTGGATGTGGTTAATTTTAACGGACATTAAAATAGGTGTGGTGTATCATTTTATTATTCTTATAATTATTTTTTTCTTCTATTTTTCACGCAATTATATTTTATCACAATTATTTACAACCTCCCCACAATCCTGTTTTCACAATCTTCCCTACTACGCTCATTTCTCCCAAAATCTTACCACATCATAGCCATTGAACTCAAAAGCTCTCCACAGCCTAGTCACGTTGCAATGACCATAATATATGGTCTCAATGCTTTAATTAAAATCATCTACAAGTACAAATATTAGAAACAGTTGCTTTGATATCGTACTGAACCGTGATCAATCCATAATTAATGAGTTACTTAATTATGGATTGAGTGCAATGAAATTAAGATGGAAGATGAGATGTTTGATGATTATTTTGGGCCCTGATGATCGTCTTTCACTTTAGCAATCAAGTGATCAACCACTCCGACCCGGTCTTGATTGTTAATTAGCATGATTTACCTTAACGCAATGTAAAAGTTCTTTGGGCAAGATCACAAGAGAAAATTACAAAGGTCCGGACAAATGACAGAGAATCAACAACCTATAAATGAGAGGTCAAGCTCTCTATTTATAGTATTTGAAATATTCGCGGTCTACGGATTGTCTAATCATCCGCGCAATCTTAGCGAAATAACCCGCAGTCTTTTATTAATGCGGCAACTGATCCGCTATCTTTATTTTCGGCGAATATTCCAATCCTCTTGAATACACTTCGCGTAACCTCCGTTTCTAACCTTTGGTAAATAAAATATACATATACAATGCTATGTATATAATCAAGTCCCCCCATTTTATTAAGATACATTTAGCGAAGCAAATGTATCATGATAAACTCTAAAAAATAAAATATGCAACTTTAATATATTTGCAACAAATTTTAATAATTTTCCATCGCTAATTTTTTACTGTTGATTTTCGCAATAACAACGCGTAATAATAACAGCAACTCTGCAAAGCTGTCAAATCAGAAACGCTGTAACGGCTATTTAATTACCGTTGCAACGTTGCGGTAATTTTAGCCGTTAAAAATTAATCATTGCCTTTACGACTTCCTCGCCCAGATTTTAATTATAAATAGGCAATCAACTCGCATTAACAACTTTACGCTTTCACCTTCAACTTCTTAATCGATCAAAATTTACCGAAACTCACTCTTATCTTCTAGCAATTCACACCTGCAATTAATCAATTCATACTTCGCCATTTTACAATTCATTACCAGATCCACTTATATAATCGAAAAAATGGCATCATCATCTTCCGCGAATACTCTTAACGCTTTTGTGTCTTATACGACAACAGCGAAAATCGAAACTCTTCAACAGCACTACCCACTATTAGCGCAGTTTTTTCCTACTGAACCAACAGCAGAGGATAGAGCTAATGCTCCTCCAAAGAATATGATTACCATTTATGAGGCTGCTATTTCACATGGTAACCTACAGTTACCACTTACACCCTTCTTTCGCAGCGTATGCGAGTATTACAAGGTTGCAGTTGCTCAACTGCATCCGAACGCCCTCAACAAAATTGTGCTCTTTGAGATATACTGCAGAGCTCTCAATAAGCAACCATTGCTTAACGTCTTTCGCGCTTTCAACAGCCTTACGCCACATGATGCGGGATGGTATTCATTTCGCGGTCGTCATGGCGTGATGACGTCTCCCAAGGATTCTATTGGGAACTGGCGCAGCTCATTCTTCTTTATTAACAACACTACCCATGTCGATAGCAACATACCAAGAACTTGGTGTACCGAGATGGATGCCAATGTGAACGATAAGGTTATCCCAGATGACCTTGAACAAGATATCCTCAAAACAATTAAGAATGCGGGCTTGATTATGCGGGCATACTCCAACGTGCCGCTTTATATCGGCGGAGTTTCTATATATTGGCTATGGGGTGATCACGACGCCCTATTGATTGATGAAGCGAACAATAGTATATCGCATATTCTCTTTCTTTTTTCTTAAGTATGCATTTTATCTTACACTGTATTTGCAAAAACTAACGCGCCTATATTTTTTGCAGAAATTACTTTAGAGTAACTGATGACCACAACCGACGTTCGAGCGATCAAACCAGCGCGCTGCCCAAAAGAAGGCGACGGCGAAGTCATTATTATGAACAAATCTGTTCTTAATTCATTCTCAATTCTCGATGTTGAAGAACGCGGGAAACGTAAAGCAACAACGGAGGGGGCTACTTCTCCCTGCAAAAGACGTCTTCGCTCTATTGCTGAGCAAGAAGCAAGTAAGTTAGCGATATTCAATACTACCACATATATTCTGCGAGTATTATTCCCATATCCTTTAACTTATCTTATTTTCTTATCTGCTTTTAGTTGTGCTTTCAGATTCAGAGGGGCCCGAGCAGCTATACAACATTACCGGGGAAATCCCTGATGATATCTTTGAAGAGCCCAGAAATGAAGATTTAAACATCCCCTCTGACGCCGAAGCACCAAACCGTGAAGAAGATGCAGATGAGGCTGCAAAAGAGGAACAAGCCAACAAACTCTACCACAAACTCTGCAAATTTGTACCCAGAAACGTTCAACAACAGTATCGTGAACTTACCTTCGCTCAAGCTGAAAGACAGCGGATAAATAACTGTTTCAATGCTATTTGTTTGACCGTTGACAATGTTGAGCGATTCAATGAAATGTCTGACCATTATGAGAAACAGGTCAAAATTGTTGGCGCTCAGCGCAGAAAAATACAGAAGCTTGAGGCACAACTGAAGAAAGTTGCGGATGAAAATGCGACGCTCAAAAAGAGAGCGGAATACGCAGAAAAACAATTCTCTCAACTTGTCAAATATCTGCCCGAGCTTGGTGACAAGGTAATGGATTCGACGCCAGTGACCGAAAAATTTCAAGCATATGCCCAAGCTGCCAAGCTCGCTACCCGCTGCGAATGGTATGACTTGCTCTGCACACTTGGCGATCTTTCTCAACCACTTCCCGCAGATATTGCTAAAGAAATATGCCCAACCAGTGAGGCACAAGAGGCGCTGAATATAGGGAAGAAAGAAGTTGAGAAAGTCGCTATCCCGGCACTGGAGGAACTTATCCAGCGCGAAGATGTTACCTTTGAAGATATTAAAGCGCTTAAGCTTTAAAATAGTTGGTTAGGTTGTAAACCTGTAATCCGCAATCATATTGCGTTTTTGTACCTTTACGAGTTTCGCATAACGCGTTATTAATGAAATACTTATATTTCGCAGTTGCAACTTGACTTATTTATATAGCGCTTTATTTAATATATATTCATAATCATACTTGTCCTTTGCAATTTCCAACTTTTACTATTGTGCACATAATAAGTATGTACTTTCGCGAAACAATCTGTTTTCATACATATGAATCTTCTAAGTCCGCCAAAACGATCCTTAGGTAATCTATTAGCATTGCGAAGCATCTAAGTATGGCAAGATCAAATACTTAGGAAATTTTATCCTTTCGCAACATTCATTATTTAACACAAGTAGGCAATTTCATCACTTGGTTCTAGAATTGATATTTCACAATATACATCCGCGTTATTATAGCATAAATAGGCCGCATCATTTCTCAGCAAAACAACACCATGTGTTTTAAAATATCTGTGAACACTTAGTCACATTTGCACAAAAATTAATTCAGTGTTGAAAGATTTAAGTAATTGTATCCTGCAAAATGATCACTACGCGTGGCCACACGCAGCGTTTTCTGCTTTATATAGAAACAATCACTAGAACACAAATTAATTTTGTCTTATGCATTATTTTTTAGCAATACCAGCTCAGCAATGAAAACAACATATTGATCATGATCTAATATGATTAAGCATTCTATCCAAATTCTTCTATTACAAATGTGTGTATTATTCAGTGAGCACTGCATGTCCCTCAACACCCACACTTTGTCGTGGCATAATCATCGTGCAAAGTGGCTCAACTACCGCCGAAGTCAGCATGTCAATACCCTTACAAGCAGAAAACTTCACCATTCCATGCAGTGTGGATGGTATTTGTGACGACCAGGAAATTTCTGAGCAAATTTAAACTTAAACTTCATCTGATTTCGACACGATAAGCAAAGCCTGTAATGTTGAGTCTCAAAAATTTTGAACTGTTTCATATATTCAATTGACCTTCGACCAGTCTCGACGATTCACGAACCATTATTTGTAAATAAATGTGTATACATATAAAAATAAATATAAATATATGTATAGAGTATATTAAATATAATTATTTAATGATTGTAATACTCGTTGGACGTTTCGATTATTATTTAGAAAAGTTTAATTCGAACTTATATGATTTTAAAATAAACGGTGATCCGAAAATGAGTTCTATAAATTTTAGACTTATTAAAAATATATTTAGGAACTATTTGTTGAATTTTAAAAGTTTTTATATTTTACTTGGGGTTGAAAGTGAATAATTAATGTAATTTTTATTTAATAGTTAATGATCGAATTTTATACCATAATGACCAAAATAAATAAATATAGTTAATCTAAAAATTTGGGATTTTTCCGAAGACTTTTATTCGCCACTGAATTAACAACGGGGCACGATATAGCAGTCCGTGAAAACTGTCGGTAGAATTATTATATGAATTCACACGTTCTTAATTTTTAAATTATATTATAATAATGTGCATTCTGTTAACTGTTTTCATGATTGAATGATTTAGGAATATTAATATATTATTATTTTATTTTATCTTATCTCTATATATCCGTATACTTATGGAGATTTAAACACAAACCCACAACTCTGCACTACTACTGCTATTCGATCTAGCTATTGTGCGTCTTCTGTTTTGTAACTTAAACACCACAACTCACCATTTTTGTTCCTCTCTTTCTCTAACTCAAACCCAACACCCATTTTCTTTCTTGACCACAACCGTCCTCCATCCTCTTTCGGCACTCACCTCCGCCGCCTGACATATCCACCACCATGTCATCTTCGGTCAAAACATCGATCACCAAAAACTTGGTGTAACCGATCACCACCATGGCCACTTTCATCGAGAGACCACCACCATAGAACCCTTATTATCGACATCAATATCACTAAAACACGACACCACTTACATTTCCTAAAATGATCATTGCTGCTATGCTATTAACCTTTCAAACGAACCCATACATCTCATCATAATCCTGCAGTAAACGGGAATCACTAAATCGGCTTCCTAGATTGTAGTGACCCGAACTTTTCCATGTTTATATATATTAATTGAGATTGATATTTACATGATTAAATGTTTCCAACATGTTAAGCAATCAAACTTGTTAAGACTTGATTAATTGAAATATGTTTCATATAGACAATTGACCACCCAAGTTGACCGGTGATTCACGAACGTTAAAACTTGTAAAAACTATATGATGACATATATATGGATATATATATAGTTAACATGATACTATGATAAGTAAACATATCATTAAGTATATTAACAATAAACTACATATGTAAAAACAAGACTACTAACTTAATGATTTTTAAACGAGACATATATGTAACGATTATCGTTGTAAAGACATTTAATGTATATATATCATATTAAGAGATATTAATGTATATATATCATATTAAGAGATATATAGTTTGAGTTGTGATCAATACTGAGATACGTATACACTGGGTCGTGAATTGATTCAAGATAATATTTATCGATTTATTTCTGTACATCTAACTGTGGACAACTAGTTGTAGGTTACTAACGAGGACAGCTGACTTAATAAACTTAAAACATCAAAATATATTAAAAGTGTTGTAAATATATTTTGAACATACTTTGATATATATGTATATATTGTTATAGGTTCGTGAATCAACCAGTGGCCAAGTCTTACTTCCCGACGAAGTAAAAATCTGTGAAAGTGAGTTATAGTCCCACTTTTAAAATCTAATATTTTTGGGATGAGAATACATGCAGGTTTTATAAATGATTTACAAAATAGACACAAGTACGTGAAACTACATTCTATGGTTGAATTATCGAAATCGAATATGCCCCTTTTTATTAAGTCTGGTAATCTAAGAATTAGGGAACATACACCCTAATTGACGCGAATCCTAAAGATAGATCTATTGGGCCTAACAAACCCCATCCAAAGTACCGGATGCTTTAGTACTTCGAAATTTATATCATATCCGAAGGGTGTCCCGGAATGATGGGGATATTCTTATATATGCATCTTGTTAATGTCGGTTACCAGGTGTTCACCATATGAATGATTTTTATCTCTATGTATGGGATGTGTATTGAAATATGAAATCTTGTGGTCTATTGTTACGATTTGATATATATAGGTTAAACCTATAACTCACCAACATTTTTGTTGACGTTTAAAACATGTTTATTCTCAGGTGAATATTAAGAGCTTCCGCTGTTGCATACTAAAATAAGGACAAGATTTGGAGTCCATGTTTGTATGATATTGTGTAAAAACTGCATTCAAGAAACTGATTTCGATGTAACATATTTGTATTGTAAACCATTATGTAATGGTCGTGTGTAAACAGGATATTTTAGATTATCATTATTTGATAATCTACGTAAAGCTTTTTAAACCTTTATTTATGAAATAAAGGTTATGGTTTGTTTTAAAAATGAATGCAGTCTTTGAAAAACGTCTCATATAGAGATCAAAACCTCGCAACGAAATCAATTAATATGGAACGTTTTTAATCAATAAGAACGGGACATTTCAGTTGGTATCCGAGCGTTGGTCTTAGAGAACCAGAATTTTTCATTAGTGTGTCTTATCGAGTTTGTTAGGATGCATTAGTGAGTCTGGACTTCGACCGTGTTTACTTGAAAAATGATTGCTTAACAAATTTTGTTGGAAACTATATATTTTTAACATGTGAATATTATGTGATATATTAATCTCTTAACGCGTTTGATATTATGTGATAGATGTCTACCTCTAGAACAAGTCCCATTGACTCACCTAATAATAATGAAGAGTCAAATGTAAATTGGAATGATTCGTGGACTGATTCACAAGTTCCCGAAGAGGAACCGGAAGAAGAGTCGGAACCGGAAGAAGAATCGGAACCGGAAGAAGAATCAGAACCGGATGAAGAAATAGAACCGGTGGGGGAAATAATAAAACGGTTAAGTAAAAGAAAATCCTCAACCAACCGACCAAGGTTAATTATGGTCAATGGTGTTTCCGCCAAGGAAGCAAAATATTGGGAGGATTACCAATTCTCCGATGAATCGGATTCCGACGAGAATTCCGATGATGTTATAGAAATTACCCCAACTGAATTTAAAAAGGCAAAAGAAAATAATAAGGGAAAGGGCATAAAAATAGAGAAATCTAATTCCAACCCCGATGAACTTTATATGTATCGTCAACTCCCGAAGTCCTTAAGTTGTAACAATGACCCGGGAACCTCTAAACCACCAGGTTTTTCTAAACCAATGTGGAAAACGATGGCTCGTATTAGGGGAACATCATATATCCCTAGAAACTTGGCAAAACGAACCAAAACCGAAGAAGAAGAAACGAGCGAGTCGGAATAAGATAGTTGTATTCGTGTGGTGTAATATATGTAATATAGTGTTCTTATGCTTTATGATATATGTAAAAATTGCTTGTATTAATAAGTATTTTTTTATGAATCTAACTCTTGTCTATTTTACAGTTTAAAAACACAAAATGGATAGACAACCCAATATTTTAAGAGACCTACCCGGAGACATGATTGATGAAATCTTGTCTAGAGTCGGCCAGAATTCCTCGGCACAACTATTTAAGGCGAGATCAGTTTGTAAGACATTCGAAGAACGTTCCAAGAATGTCTTGGTTTATAAGAGACTTTCGTTTGAAAGATGGGGGATATCACATTGGGAAACCCATAAGTTACGATGTGTTTACTTTGACGCATATATTGCGGGGAACCCAAATGCTATTTTACGCAACGGGTTAAGAAATTATTTTGACTCAATATATCCGAATATTGGACTTCGTGATTTAGAAAAAGCAGCTAACATGCAACATAAAGAAGCATGTTATGCTTACGGATTAGTAATGTTCGCTTCTCACCAAAGTGAGAACAAGAACATCGGGCTACAACTATTAAACAAAACGTTTCCACAAGTGACGGAGTCGGTAATTGGGGTAAGAAATGAGGTTTTTAGATTATTACGGGACTGTTGGACATTACGTAACCCTCGTCCCTTTGACGACGTTACAACACGCTGTCTTATCAACGGCCATAACGGTTATGTTGCACAAGACCAAGGATGGGAAGTAGTCCTAGTAAAACCAGAATGCATGACTTGTTTCTGGACGTATGAATTACGTGTCTTTATTGCCTTTGCTGAACGACTTGTGTACTAGCTAGAATTATCTTCACAACTATCTTGTATCAAAGTTATTGTGTGCAATATTTCATGCTTTATGTAAAATAAGCGGTATTGTAAGTTTGTAAAATATTGTATAAAAGTTTGAACGCGAAATATTATTATAATCAGTTTTTCATATAGAATTGTAGTAGTTGAATTGTATATTAGCTACTAAGTATGAACTTAACGGGTAGGTACTACCCGAATTTAAACTTATAAAACGCTAATATGAAGAAAAAGCTTTTATAAATGAGTTCATATTATGCTACGAAATACTATTAACTACTCTTAATATTCTGTATGATTAACTTGTTCCATTTAACTATTTTGAAGGAAATGGCACCGACTACTCGACACACCGTGAATATGAATGAAGAGGAATTCCGTACTTTTCTAGCTTCAAACATAGCCGCAGTACAGGCTGCGCTACATACCAACAATAACCTTGGATCTAGCAGTACAGGAAATCGTGTAGGATGCACCTACAAAGAATTCACTGCCTGCAAACCTTTGGAATTTGATGGAACCGAAGGACCGATCGGATTGAAACGGTGGACCGAGAAGGTCGAATCGGTGTTTGCCATAAGTAAGTGTACTGAAGAGGACAAAGTAAAGTACGCTACGCATACCTTCACAGGTTCTGCGTTAACATGGTGGAATACCTATCTAGAGCAAGTGGGACAAGACGATGCGTACGCACTACCGTGGTCAGCATTCAAGCACTTGATGAACGAGAAGTACCGTCCCAGAACCGAGGTCAATAAGCTCAAGACAGAACTTAGAGGGTTACGAACCCAAGGATTTGATATTACCACGTACGAAAGACGATTCACAGAATTGTGCCTATTGTGTCCGGGAGCATTCGAAGATGAGGAAGAGAAGATCGACGCGTTTGTGAAAGGATTACCGGAAAGAATCCAAGAAGATATAAGTTCACACGAGCCCGCCTCCATACAACAGGCATGTAGAATGGCTCACAAACTCGTGAACCAAATTGAAGAAAGAATTAAAGAACAGACTGCTGAAGAGGCCAATGTGAAGCAAGTCAAAAGAAAGTGGGAGGAAAACGGTGATAAGAATCACCAATACAACAACAACAGCAATTACAACAATAATCGCAACAATTATCCCAACAATCGCAACATCAATCGCAACTACAACAAACGGCCCAACAACAACAACAACAACAACAACAACAACAGCAACTACAACAATCATCCCAACAACAATAATAACCGCAACAACAACAACAATCAGAAGCAGCTATGCCAAAGGTGTGAAAAGAATCACTCGGGGTTCTGCACCAAATTTTGCAACAAGTGTAAAAGAAATGGTCATAGCGTGGCGAAGTGTGAGGTCTACGGACCAGGGGTTAATAGAACGAAAGGAACAAATGGTGTCGGAACGAGTAATGGCGGAGCAAGTAGTGTCGGAGCAAGTTATGCCAATGTAGTTTGTTATAAATGTGGAAAACCGGGCCACATTATTAGAAATTGCCCGAACCAGGAGAACACGAATGGACAAGGCCGTGGAAGAGTTTTCAATATTAATGCGGCAGAGGCACAGGAAGACCCGGAGCTTGTTACGGGTACGTTTCTTATTGACAATAAATCTGCTTACGTTTTATTTGATTCGGGTGCGGATAGAAGCTATATGAGTAGAGATTTTTGTGCTAAATTAAGTTGTCCATTGACGCCTTTGGATAGTAAATTTTTACTCGAATTAGCAAATGGTAAATTAATTTCAGCAGATAATATATGTCGGAATCGAGAAATTAAACTGGTTAGCGAAACATTTAAGATTGATTTGATACCAGTAGAGTTAGGGAGTTTTGATGTGATAATCGGTATGGACTGGTTGAAAGAAGTGAAAGCGGAGATCGTTTGTTACAAAAATGCAATTCGCATTATACGAGAAAAAGGAAAACCCTTAATGGTGTACGGAGAAAAGGGCAACACGAAGCTACATCTTATTAGTAATTTGAAGGCACAAAAACTAATAAGAAAAGGTTGCTATGCTGTTCTAGCACACGTCGAGAAAGTACAAACTGAAGAAAAGAGCATCAATGATGTTCCCGTCGCAATAGAATTTCCTGATGTATTTCCGAAAGAATTACCGGGATTACCCCCACATCGATCCGTTGAATTTCAAATAGATCTTGTACCAGGAGCTGCACCAATAGCTCGTGCTCCTTACAGACTCGCACCCAGCGAGATGAAAGAACTACAAAGCCAATTATAAGAACTTTTAGAGCGTGGTTTCATTCGACCAAGCACATCACCGTGGGGAGCTCCTATTTTGTTTGTCAAGAAGAAAGATGGTACATTCAGGTTGTGTATCGACTACCGAGAGTTGAACAAACTTACCATCAAGAACCGCTACCCACTACCGAGAATCGATGACTTATTTGATCAACTACAAGGCTCGTCTGTTTATTCAAAGATTGACTTACGTTCCGGGTATCATCAAATGCGGGTGAAAGAAGATGATATTCCAAAGACTGCTTTCAGAACACGTTACGGTCATTACGAGTTTATGGTCATGCCGTTTGGTTTAACTAATGCACCAGCTGTGTTCATGGACCTTATGAACCGAGTGTGTGGACCATACCTTGACAAGTTTGTCATTGTTTTCATTGATGACATACTTATTTACTCAAAGAATGACCAAGAACATGGTGAACATTTGAGAAAGGTGTTAGAAGTATTGAGGAAGGAAGAATTGTACGCTAAGTTTTCAAAGTGTGCATTTTGGTTGGAAGAAGTTCAATTCCTCGGTCACATAGTGAACAAAGAAGGTATTAAGGTGGATCCGGCAAAGATAGAAACTGTTGAAAAGTGGGAAACCCCGAAAACTCCGAAACACATACGCCAGTTTTTAGGACTAGCTGGTTACTACAGAAGGTTCATCCAAGACTTTTCCAGAATAGCAAAACCCTTGACTGCATTAACGCATAAAGGGAAGAAATTTGAATGGAATGATGAACAAGAGAAAGCGTTTCAGTTATTGAAGAAAAAGCTAACTACGGCACCTATATTGTCATTGCCTGAAGGGAATGATGATTTTGTGATTTATTGTGATGCATCAAAGCAAGGTCTCGGTTGTGTATTAATGCAACGAACGAAGGTGATTGCTTATGCGTCTAGACAATTGAAGATTCACGAACAAAATTATACGACGCATTATTTGGAATTAGGCGCGGTTGTTTTTGCATTAAAGACTTGGAGGCACTACTTATATGGGGTCAAAAGTATTATATATACCGACCACAAAAGTCTTCAACACATATTTAATCAGAAACAACTGAATATGAGGCAGCGTAGGTGGATTGAATTATTGAATGATTACGACTTTGAGATTCATTACCACCCGGGGAAGGCAAATGTGGTAGCCGATGCCTTGAGCAGGAAGGACAGAGAACCCATTCGAGTAAAATCTATGAATATAATGATTCATAATAACATTACTACTCAAATAAAGGAGGCGCAACAAGGAGTTTTAAAAGAGGGAAATTTAAAGGATGAAATACCCAAAGGATCGGAGAAGCATCTTAATATTCGGGAAGACGGAACCCGGTATAGGGCTGAAAGGATTTGGGTACCACAATTTGGAGATATGAGAGAAATGGTACTTAGAGAAGCTCATAAAACCAGATACTCAATACATCCTGGAACGGGGAAGATGTACAAGGATCTCAAGAAACATTTTTGGTGGCCGGGTATGAAAGCCGATGTTGCTAAATACGTAGGAGAATGTTTGAGGTGTTCTAAGGTCAAAGCTGAGCATCAGAAACCATCAGGTCTACTTCAACAACCCGAAATCCCGGAATGGAAATGGGAAAACATTACCATGGATTTCATCACTAAATTGCCAAGGACTGCAAGTGGTTTTGATACTATTTGGGTAATAGTTGACCGTCTCACCAAATCAGCACACTTCTTGCCAATAAGAGAAGATGACAAGATGGAGAAGTTAGCACGACTGTATTTGAAGGAAGTCATCTCCAGACATGGAATACCAATCTCTATTATCTCTGATAGGGATGGCAGATTTATTTCAAGATTCTGGCAGACATTACAGCAAGCATTAGGAACTCGTCTAGACATGAGTACTGCCTATCATCCACAAACTGATGGGCAGAGCGAAAGGACGATACAAACGCTTGAAGACATGCTTCGAGCATGTGTTATTGATTTCGGAAACAGTTGGGATCGACATCTACCGTTAGCAGAATTTTCCTACAACAACAGCTACCATTCAAGCATTGAGATGGCGCCGTTTGAAGCACTTTATGGTAGAAAGTGCAGGTATCCGATTTGTTGGAGTGATGTGGGGGATAGACAGATTACGGGTCCGGAGATTATACAAGAAACTACCGAGAAGATCATCCAAATTCAACAACGGTTGAAAACCGCCCAAAGTCGACAAAAGAGCTACGCTGACATTAAAAGAAAAGATATAGAATTTGAAATTGGAGAGATGGTCATGCTTAAAGTTGCACCTTGGAAAGGCGTTGTTCGATTTGGTAAACGAGGGAAATTAAATCCAAGGTATATTGGACCATTCAAGATTATTGATCGTATCGGACCAGTAGCTTACCGACTAGAGTTACCTCAACAACTCGCGGCTGTACATAACACTTTCCACGTCTCGAATTTAAAGAAATGTTTTGCTAAAGAAGATCTCACTATTCCGTTAGATGAAATCCAAATCAACGAAAAACTTCAATTCATCGAAGAACCCGTCGAAATAATGGATCGTGAGGTTAAAAGACTTAAGCAAAACAAGATACCAATTGTTAAGGTTCGATGGAATGCTCGTAGAGGACCCGAGTTCACCTGGGAGCGTGAAGATCAGATGAAGAAGAAATACCCGCATCTATTTCCAGAAGATTCGTCAACACCTTCAACAGCTTAAAATTTCGGGACGAAATTTATTTAACGGGTAGGTACTGTAGTGACCCGAACTTTTCCATGTTTATATATATTAATTGAGATTGATATTTACATGATTAAATGTTTCCAACATGTTAAGCAATCAAACTTGTTAAGACTTGATTAATTGAAATATGTTTCATATAGACAATTGACCACCCAAGTTGACCGGTGATTCACGAACGTTAAAACTTGTAAAAACTATATGATGACATATATATGGATATATATATAGTTAACATGATACTATGATAAGTAAACATATCATTAAGTATATTAACAATAAACTACATATGTAAAAACAAGACTACTAACTTAATGATTTTTAAACGAGACATATATGTAACGATTATCGTTGTAAAGACATTTAATGTATATATATCATATTAAGAGATATTCATACATGATAATATCATGATAATATAATAATTTAAAATCTCATTTGATATTATAAACATTGGGTTAACAACATTTAACAAGATCGTTAACCTAAAGGTTTCAAAACAACACTTACATGTAACGACTAACGATGACTTAACGACTCAGTTAAAATGTATATACATGTAGTGTTTTAATATGTATTTATACACTTTTGAAAGACTTCAATACACTTATCAAAATACTTCTACTTAACAAAAATGCTTACAATTACATCCTCGTTCAGTTTCATCAACAATTCTACTCGTATGCACCCGTATTCGTACTCGTACAATACACAGCTTTTAGATGTATGTACTATTGGTATATACACTCCAATGATCAGCTCTTAGCAGCCCATGTGAGTCACCTAACACATGTGGGAACCATCATTTGGCAACTAGCATGAAATATCTCATAAAATTACAAAAATATGAGTAATCATTCATGACTTATTTACATGAAAACAAAATTACATATCCTTTATATCTAATCCATACACCAACGACCAAAAACACCTACAAACACTTTCATTCTTCAATTTTCTTCATCTAATTGATCTCTCTCAAGTTCTATCTTCAAGTTCTAAGTGTTCTTCATAAATTCCAAAAGTTCTAGTTTCATAAAATCAAGAATACTTTCAAGTTTGCTAGCTCACTTCCAATCTTGTAAGGTGATCATCTAACCTCAAGAAATCTTTGTTTCTTACAGTAGGTTATCATTCTAATACAAGGTAATAATCATATTCAAACTTTGGTTCAATTTCTATAACTATAACAATCTTATTTCAAGTGATGATCTTACTTGAACTTGTTTTCGTGTCATGATTCTGCTTCAAGAACTTCGAGCCATCCAAGGATCCATTGAAGCTAGATCCATTTTTATATTTTCCAGTAGGTTTATCCAAGGAACTTAAGGTAGTAATGATGTTCATAACATCATTCGATTCATACATATAAAGCTATCTTATTCGAAGGTTTAAACTTGTAATCACTAGAACATAGTTTAGTTAATTCTAAACTTGTTCGCAAACAAAAGTTAATCCTTCTAACTTGACTTTTAAAATCAACTAAACACATGTTCTATATCTATATGATATGCTAACTTAATGATTTAAAACCTGGAAACACGAAAAACACCGTAAAACCGGATTTACGCCGTCGTAGTAACACCGCGGGCTGTTTTGGGTTAGTTAATTAAAAACTATGATAAACTTTGATTTTAAAGTTGTTATTCTGAGAAAATGATTTTTATTATGAACATGAAACTATATCCAAAAATTATGATTAAACTCAAAGTGGAAGTATGTTTTCTAAAATGGTCATCTAGACGTCGTTCTTTCGACTGAAATGACTACCTTTACAAAAACGACTTGTAACTTATTTTTCCGACTATAAACCTATACTTTTCTGTTTAGATTCATAAAATAGAGTTCAATATGAAACCATAGCAATTTGATTCACTCAAAACGGATTTAAAATGAAGAAGTTATGGGTAAAACAAGATTGGATAATTTTTCTCATTTTAGCTACGTGAAAATTGGTAACAAATCTATTCCAACCATAACTTAATCAACTTGTATTGTATATTATGTAATCTTGAGATACCATAGACACGTATACAATGTTTCGACCTATCATGTCGACACATCTATATATATTTCGGAACAACCATAGACACTCTATATGTGAATGTTGGAGTTAGCTATACAGGGTTGAGGTTGATTCCAAAATATATATAGTTTGAGTTGTGATCAATACTGAGATACGTATACACTGGGTCGTGGATTGATTCAAGATAATATTTATCGATTTATTTCTGTACATCTAACTGTGGACAACTAGTTGTAGGTTACTAACGAGGACAGCTGACTTAATAAACTTAAAACATCAAAATATATTAAAAGTGTTGTAAATATATTTTGAACATACTTTGATATATATGTATATATTGTTATAGGTTCGTGAATCAACCAGTGGCCAAGTCTTACTTCCCGACGAAGTAAAAATCTGTGAAAGTGAGTTATAGTCCCACTTTTAAAATCTAATATTTTTGGGATGAGAATACATGCAGGTTTTATAAATGATTTACAAAATAGACACAAGTACGTGAAACTACATTCTATGGTTGAATTATCGAAATCGAATATGCCCCTTTTTATTAAGTCTGGTAATCTAAGAATTAGGGAACAGACACCCTAATTGACGCGAATCCTAAAGATAGATCTATTGGGCCTAACAAACCCCATCCAAAGTACCGGATGCTTTAGTACTTCAAAATTTATATCATATCCGAAGGGTGTCCCGGAATGATGGGGATATTCTTATATATGCATCTTGTTAATGTCGGTTACCAGGTGTTCACCATATGAATGATTTTTATCTCTATGTATGGGATGTGTATTGAAATATGAAATCTTGTGGTCTATTGTTACGATTTGATATATATAGGTTAAACCTATAACTCACCAACATTTTTGTTGACGTTTAAAGCATGTTTATTCTCAGGTGAATATTAAGAGCTTCCGCTGTTGCATACTAAAATAAGGACAAGATTTGGAGTCCATGTTTGTATGATATTGTGTAAAAACTGCATTCAAGAAACTGATTTCGATGTAACATATTTGTATTGTAAACCATTATGTAATGGTCGTGTGTAAACAGGATATTTTAGATTATCATTATTTGATAATCTACGTAAAGCTTTTTAAACCTTTATTTATGAAATAAAGGTTATGGTTTGTTTTAAAAATGAATGCAGTCTTTGAAAAACGTCTCATATAGAGGTCAAAACCTCGCAACGAAATCAATTAATATGGAACGTTTTTAATCAATAAGAACGGGACATTTCATAGATAACCATCACCTCCCTTTCCTATTCGATCAACCATGCACCACCACTACTACGCTCGATCATCTCTAAACCACCACCTTTCTCCACCATCGAAGACCACCATAAACCCGCTACTATACGCTACTGCACATTTCTGTTTTTATGTTCGAAGTGAAACCAACCACCAACACGTTGATCACCTCAAACACCATGAGTGAACTGCTGCTACTAAAACGCTTCCTGTTTTATGGATGAACAATGAAACGTATTAAAGAAGATGACGTGACGATATGAGTTTGGTCTTATGGTTATAATTCTATGCGTATGAGTAAAGAAAACGTTTAATGATGATAATTATTAATGGTGGGGTATAGAAATTTAGTGTGACAACCCGAAAATTTCTGACCAAATTTAAACTTTATCTTTATATTATTCCGACACGATAAGCAAAGTTTGTTAAGTTGAATCTCAAGAAGTGTAAACTGTATTCATATATTCATTTAACCTTGACCAAACCCTGACGATTCACGAACCATTATAATTGGATTGGAAAATATACGTATATATATATATATATATATATATATATATATATATATATATATATATATATATATATTACAAAAATATAATATTAACTTAGTCAAAAAAACGTCCTGATTTAAAATAATATATTTTGATAAACAACGAGTCACTGATTTATAGAAGCAAATGACCACAACGCTCAATTTTATAAGTTACATTTTTTATAAGGTAATTTATTGATGAGTAAGTCAAATTATTAATAAGGGTACACGTCGCGTAACGTAAAATGCTAGTTTTCTAAACGTACGAAAGTGCGTTTAAAAAACCGAAAGTGGTACACGAGTCGAGTATTAACGTACGAGTCAACGGACCTAAAATTACAAGTCAACTATGTACATGAATATAATATAATATATATATATATATATAATTAATATAAATTATATATATATATTATATATATATATATATAATAATATGTCGACAAACAAGAAAACACAAAAATTGTGAGCTGAATTTTGGGGCCATGTGACCGCATGAGAAATAGGCATAAAACTCATGCGATCGCATGGCAGTCAGAATTCAGAAACATTCTATAAATTGGCCAGTTTGCTCAACACACACACGCATATTAATATCTATATTACTCCGTATTATATTTTATATTTATTATTTATATTTATTATTTATATTATTATTATTATTAAGATTAATATTATTATTAATCTTATAGTTAGGAGTATTATTATACATAAAATACTACGACGAGGTCATGAGCGAATTATTTTCAAACAAGCCTTCCGAGCGGGATAGAGCTAGGGAAACTATGGGTTATAACTATGGAGGTTATGGGTAATGTTCGTGAGTATTGTTCGTAAGTCAAACTAGTATTTATCATCTCCGTTGCGTCTACGTACTTTACTGTAATATTGAATCTCAATATTGATACGTGAGTACTCGTAATTTAATTTTTATATATTAATAGTGTATCCCTGACTAGTGCTCGAGTATATAGGATTATGCATGCTTGTACTTTTGATATTGCCATTAGATAGGTTATGTTGAATCCTGAATTAGTTACATATGCGGTTGAGATAAGGTATAAGATATGCATGTCGTTGGAAAGCTAGCGAAAAATTATTAACTTTTCATTTAGAAATCGCGTGATTTCGATGAACGGATTAAAAGATATGGTCAACTGAATTATGGTTAACGTTAAATGAAATTGTGTTTGAAACTGTAAATTAATATTTAAACAACTTGTCTATGAGATTGATAAATTGAATTTTTAAATATTACTAATCGAGTAAATGAATTTCTATATAAGGCACGTCTCGTCTTGTTGAGCAATTGTCAGAGTTGACTGTCTTATCATGTTTTAAAGCTTTATAAACACTATAATCTGAGTTTTCAAGTATTGGAAAACTATATGAAAATCATGTTCGATTGCCATGATAATTCAAATATAATATAGCCCCTGAAATAAATAATATTTTGAGTTTGATAAACTATAAATTCGTTCAATTATCAAGACTTATACTATGTTAATAAACATGTATAGATTTAAAGATCATATTGGGTCAGGTTGACTTTTGAGATGACTTTTGTTAAATTTCTGCATGTCGGTCTCGAGCATTAGGATTGTGATACACTATGACCCGACTTAGCTTGTTAGACATATATTGACCAACATATGGATCCATAGGGCTTGATATCCCCATCCGAGCTAGAGCACTAGCCTTTTAACGGACGTATGCTATTTGAGAAGCGTACACGTCAGTTTACGTGTATTATTAAGATGATTATACAAAGGGTACGAATTATATATACGTTAAGTTTAGTTACCAGGGTGCTCAATTTTGTAGAATATTTTGATAAACATTTCGGATGAAACAACTGAAATCTTATGATCCACCTTTATATACAGATTATGCGCAACATTAAAACTATGAACTCACCAACCTTTGTGTTGACACTTTTAAACATGTTTATTCTCAGGTTCCTAGAAGTCTTCCGCTGTTTGCTTATACATTGTATAAGCTATGTGCATGGAGTCATACATGCTTTATTCAAGAAAACTTTGCATTCACAAAATCATCACCATGTATCTTATTTTGACTGCATTATCAACGGATGTAGTATTGAAAACTATTATATACGGTGATTGTCTATACGTAGAAATCATCAGACGTTGAAAACCTTGGATTTATATATTCATTTATAGTGTGCCTTTTCAAAAGAATGCAATGTTTATAAAACGTATCATATAGAGGTCAAAACATCACTATGAAATCAATGAATGATGTATTCGTCCAAAGAGATTTGGAAGGATCGTCACATTTAGTGATAATGATTAAATCAATATAATTAATGTTGGTGCTTTGACTTCAACTAGTTAAAGTATCTGATTCCCGTTTAATTTACGAACCGAACCATTTAATTATTACATTGGGCCATAAGTTTCTAATTGGGCTGCCATTGAGTAATGTATTGGGTTACCAAATGAGCTACTGTTAGGCCATGTTAAATACCACCTTGATCAACTTGTTACTGCCATGCTGCTATTTCGCTTAGATGAGGCAATATAAGGACATGATAGGATTATGCATGATGATAATGATGAGCGATATTATGAAGTCGATGATGGCAACATAGATGATGTTAAGATTGATGATGATGAGTGGATGATTGTAAGGACGATCGATGTGGGTGTTGATTTTGTAACTCGAAATAACGAAGTAAAACATGAAACGGGTGTGAGTGATGAACGTGTACCAGGAAAAGTTCGAGATGATGGTTACGGATGAACATGGTGAGGATGATCACGACACCATGATGATGATGAGGGTAGATAGTTCCGGGTTTTTGTTTTGAGAAGATAGAGAAAAACAGTTAAATACGGGTTTTATAAATTTAGGAGTAGAATAATAATAAAAAAAAGAATGGGTGGAGGGATGGTTTGGATGATAGTTGAAATGTCCCGTTCATATTGATTATAAACGTTCCATATTAATTGATATCGTCGCGAGGTTTTGACCTCTATATGAGATGTTTTTCAAAGACTGCATTCATTTTTAAAACAACTATAACCTTTATTTTATCGATAAAGGTTTAAAAAGCATTACATAGATGATCAAATAATGATAATCTAAAATATACCGTTTACACATGACCATTACATAATGGTTTACATTAAGAATATATTACATCAAAAATAAGTTTCTTGAATGCAGTTTTTACACAATATCATACAAGCATGGACTCCAAATCTTGTCCTTATTTTAGTATGCAACAGCAGAAGCTCTTAATAATCACCTGAGAATAAACATACTTAAAACGTCAACAAAAGTATTGGTGAGTTATAGGTTTAACCTATATATTATCAAATCATAATAATAGACCACAAGATTTCATATTTCAATATACATCCCATACATAGAGATAAAATTCATTCATATGGTGAACACCTGGTAACCGATATTAACAAGATGCATATAGAATATCCCCATCATTCTGGGACACCCATCGGACATGATAAAATTGAAGTACTAAAGCATTCCAAATTCCAGAATGGGGCTTGTTGGGCCCGATAGATCTATCTTTAGGATTCACGTCAATTTGGGGGTCTGTTCCCAAATTCTTAGGCTACCAAGCTAAAAAGGGGCATATTCGGCTTCGATCATTCACCCATATAATGTAGTTTCATTTACTTGTGTCTATTTCGTAAAACATTTATAAAATTTGCATGTATTCTCATCCCAAAGTATTAGTTTTTAAAAGTGGGACTATAACTCACTTTCACAGATTTTTACTTCGTCGAGAAGTAAGACTTGGCCACTGGTCGATTCACGAACCTATAACAAATATGTACATATATATCAAAGTATGTTCAAAATATATTTGCAATATTTTTAATACGTTTTAATGTTATAAGTTTATTAAGTCAGCTCTCCTCGTTAGTAACCTACAACTAGTTGTCCATAGTTAGATGTACAGAAATAAATCGATATATATTATCTTGGATCAATCCACGACCCAGTGTATACACGTCTCATGCTAGATCACAACTCAAAGTATATATATTTTTGGAATCAACCTCAACCCTGTATAGCTAACTCCAACATTACTGCATATAAAGTGTCTATGGTTGTTCCAAATAATATATATACATGGGTCGATATGATATGTCAAAACATTTTCATACGTGTATATGGTATCCCAAGATTACATAATATATTAGAATACATGTATAATACAATATAAGTTAGCTAGGATATGGTTTGTATGGAATTGTTACAATATTTCCCGTAGCTACAACAATCAAAAAATATTAGAATATTAATATGTAACAAATTGTACAGATTATTTAGGAAGGGATTTGATAATGCTAAAAACGAACATATATTTCATAGCATTATTCCTCAAGAAAGACAAGCTTTTATTTGCAATTGTTCTATTTACAAGTGATATTCGTTTAAATAATAAAAGGTGAAGACAAAAGACAGATTCGACGAATTGAAGACGCAAACGACCAAAAAGCTCAAAAGTACAAAAGACAATCAAAAAGGTTCCAATTATTGATAAGAAACGTCTCGAAATTACAAGAGTACAAGATTCAAAACGCAAAGTACAAGATATTAAATTGTACGCAAGGACGTTCGAAAATCCGGAACCGGGACCAGAGTCAACTCTTAACGCTCGACGCAACGGACTAAAAATTACAAGTTAACTATGTATATAAATATAATATAATATATAATTAATTATATTAATTATATATATATTATATATATAAATAAAAACCGTCGGCAGAGAAAGACTCCAAGGACTGAGCTGTAAATTCATTCTCCGCGACTCGCGGAGTTTGAAGAGGATATCACCGCGAGTCGCGGAGCCCCAAAATTAAAAACTGCCTATAAAGCCAACCGAATTCTGATCAAAATCATCATCTTTTTCTTCTCTTATCATACGTAAACGATATATATATATATATATATATATATATATATATATAATTTATATTTTAATTTTAATTATAATTCTAATAATAAGGGTATGTTAGCAAATATTGTAAGGGTGTAAGTCGAAATTCTGTCCGTGTAACGCTACGCTATTTTTAAATCATTGTAAGTTATGTTCAACCTTTTTATATTGATGTCTCGTAGCTAAGTTATTATTATGCTTATTTAAAACGAAGTAATCATGATGTTGGGCTAATTACTAAAATTGGGTAATTGGGCTTTGTACCATAATTGGGGTTTGGACAAAAGAACGACACTTGTGGAAATTAGACTATGGGCTATTAATGGGCTTTATATTTGTTTAACTAAATGAAAGTTTGTTAATGTTAATATAAAGATTTACAATTGGGCGTCCCTATAAATTACCATATACACTCAATCGGACACGATGAGCGGGGTATTTATATGTACGAATAATCGTTCATTTAACCGGACACGGGAATGGATTAATAGCCACTAGAATAATTAAAACAGGGGTGAAATTACATTCAAGGGTAATTGGTGTAATTGTTAACAAAGTAGTAAAACCTTGGTTTACACGCAGTTGATAACCTGGTGTATTCATTAAACAAAGTATTAAAACCTTGTTACAATTCGAATCCCCAATTAGTTGGAATATTTAACTTCGGGTATAATAATAATTTGACGAGTACACTCGCACTTTATATTTATGACTGATGGACTGTTATGGACAAAAACCAGACGGACAGATTAAATAATCCAGGACAAAGGACAATTAACCCATGGGCATAAAACTAAAATCAACACGTCAAACATCATGATTACGGAAGTTTAATTAAGCATAATTCTTTTATTTCATATTTAATTTCCTTTATTTTATATTTAATTGCACTTCTAATTATCGCACTTTTATTTATTGTTATTTAATCGCACTTTTAATTATCGTACTTTTTAATTATCGTAAGTTTATTTTATCGCACTTTTATTATTCGCAATTTCATTATCGTTATTTACTTTACGCTTTAAATTAAGTCTTTTATTTATTTAATATTTTACATTAGGTTTTAACTGCGACTAAAGTTTTAAAATCGACAAACCGGTCATTAAACGGTAAAAACCCCCTTTATAATAATAATATTACTTATATATATGTTTGTATTTTTATAAAAGTAAACTAATATAGCGTTGAGCTTTGTTTAAAGATTTCCCTGTGGAACGAACCGGACTTACTAAAAACTACACTACTGTACGATTAGGTACACTGCCTATAAGTGTTGTAGCAAGGTTTAAGTATATCCATTCTATAAATAAATAAATATCTTGTGTAAAATTGTATCGTATTTAATAGTTTTTCCTAGTAAAATATAAGCTATTTTATATACACCTCGCATAACATCAAATATTTTTGGCGCCGCTGCCGGGGACAACTCTTAAACGCCGGAAGCGCAACGCTAATATAAAAAAAAAAAAAAGATTTTTATTTTACTTTTATTAAAAGTCGCTTTTGTAAAAATACGTTTTAAAAATTCGAAAATATAAAAAGAAAAACAAAAATATAAGTATTTTTTAAGATTTTGTTAAATATTTAAGTTTTATAAGTTTCTTTATTTTTATTTTAGTTTATAAAAATATAAGTTTTATTTTAATATTTTTTATTTATTTAAAAACAGAAAACAGAAAATAAAAAAAAAAATAAAGAAAAAACGCGTCGATTTAAAACTGTGCCAGAGTTGAAATTTGGATCCCCGCGACTCGCGGGGTTTGATGCAATAATTGCCGCGACTCGCGGAGCTTCTCTGACACACGGACAGAAGCCCTAATTCAGCATTAATTACGGGTTTTAATTAATTATTATTATTATTTAACCCTAATAATTATTATTATTATTATTAGTTTTATTTTAAGATTTACTTTTTATTTAATTTATGTATTTAGTATTAATTAGTTTTAATTAATTTGTAAAATTAATAGTTTTATTAAATAAATAATATAAAAATAATATTTTTATAAAAATTGTACTTTTTATATATTTTTATATTTTGTCCATTTTTAATCATTGTAGCGTAATATTTGTATTTTTTCGCTCATATTTAATTTTAAACTTAGTTTTTGCTATAGTTATTTTTACTCCTAGATTTTTAGGCTTTGCCGTAGAATTCCTTAAGTGCTTTTTCTTTAGACTAAGATTTAGGTGCTTTAGAATTTTGCGACGCCTTTTAAAGTTTTAGTTTCTTTTTAAGTTATTTCCATTTGGGATTTAGTTTTTCCTGTAAGCTTTAATATTTTTAGACCTTTTACTATGTATCAATTATCATTCCAATTAGTAATTTCAATTTGCAATTATAATTTTAAGTTAGTTGTAGTAATAAGATTAGGTTAGTTAAGTATTTTTAAGTTTTTATAAGTTTCTTTTATTTTTTCCGTCACCTTTTATTTTTCAACCATTTTTCTTTTTCGACCTTTTTCGACGAACTCTTTTTCTTTCTTATTTCTCGCTATTCTAGTTTTAGGACATAGATTTTTATTCTACTTCTTATCTAAACTTTCTTAAAATTACGAAAATTTATTTTAAGTGGTTAAATTGATAGACATCAAAATTTTCTGGTTCGTAGTAATAGTTGGATTTGTACGTGGACCGGGTTATTGGAGCCAAACAGTCCTCAATTATATTGAGACCAAACGAATCCTGCCCCTCTGCTGCATCTTTTGGCTATTCGAAACGTGGGCAAAATCAGAAAAGTCTATTGATTGGATAACTTATTATAATTTTTCTTTCCTTTTAAAAACTAATAGGATATTCAGTGAATGCACCGAGCAAGACGTTCACCACCTTTTGTACGTTCACCACCTGTAACTAGATCAAGACATTTAGCAAATATAACCGCCGTTGATTTTTCTTTAGAATCGTCATCCAGTAGACCAAGTACTTCAGTTCAAATTTCCGATAATCCATTTTTTGAACCCGACCTCACAATTGAGAATCCGGAGAATATTCAGGAACGGTTCGTAGATCCTGAACCATTAAACTTTCCTCCGGAGCCACCAATCATTCAAACAGAGATTGTTGAGGAACGAACCATTAAATCAGAATCATCTAGTGATACCGATTCAACAAATTCAATTATGGAGAATCTGGAACCTTTAAGTATGGAAGACCGAATGAGAGCTAAACGCACTGGCCAAGGTCACGCAATTACTCATCCAGACATTAATGCGCCAGATTATGAAATCAAAGGACAAATTCTACACATGGTGACTAATCAATGCCAATTTAGTGGTGCGCCGAAGGAAGATCCAAATGAACATCTACGTACCTTTAATAGGATCTGCACACTATTTAAAATACGAGAAGTGGAGGATGAACAGATATATCTCATGTTATTTCCCTGGACTTTAAAGGGAGAAGCCAAAGATTGGTTGGAATCGTTACCTGAAGGGGCGATCGATACATGGGATGTTTTAGTTGACAAATTTCTTAAACAATTCTTTCCTGCATCTAAAGCCGTAAGACTTCAAGCAGAAATTGTTACGTTCACACAGAAGCCAAATGAAACTTTATATGAGGCATGGACTAGATATGGAAAGTTGTTAAGAGGATGTCCGCAACATGGTTTAGACACCTGTCAAATAGTACAAATATTCTACCAAGGATGCGACATCACTACAAGGAAAGACATAGATATAGCAGCTGGTGGTTCTATTATGAAGAAAACCGAAACTGATGCTTACAAAATTATTGATAACACTGCTTCCCACTCACATGAGTGGCACCAAGAAAAAGATATCGTTAGATCATCTAAAGCAGCTAGAGCCGATTCTAGCCATGACTTAGATTCCATTTCCGCAAAGATAGATGCTGTGGAAAGACGAATGGAAAAGATGACTAAAGATATTCACTCAATACGAATTAGTTGTGAGCAGTGTGGAGGACCACATTTGACAAAAGATTGTCTCAGTATTGAATTAACAATGGAACAAAGAGAGAATATTTCATACATAAACCAAAGGCCTGGAAATAATTATCAGAATAATTATCAACCGCCAAGACCAATTTACAATCAAAACCAGAATTATAACCGAAATATTCCATACAACAACCAACAAGGTCCTAGCAATCAACAAGTATCCAATAATACTTACAATCAGCAAAGACCGAATTTTCAAAACAAACCACCACAACAAACCGATGATAAAAAGCCGAATTTAGAAGATATGATGGCAAAGCTAGTTGAAACTCAAACACAGCTTTTCACATCTCAGAAACAAACCAATGAACAAAATGCTCAAGCATTTAGAAATCAACAAGCTTCTATTCAAAATCTGGAACAAGAAGTGAGTAACCTAGCAAGGTTAATAGGTGAAAGAAAACCGGGAAGTCTACCTAGTGATACAAATGCTAACCCCCGGAATGAAACAGCTAAAGCTATTACCACAAGAAGTGGTACAACACTTAAACCACCTGAAATACCTGTAACTTCTGGTGAAACTATTCCTACTCCACAAGAACCACAACCTGATCAAGATAAGGAAAAAGAACCGGTAGTTGAAAAGGTTAATGAAAATAACACAGTTAAGGATAAACCTTATGTTAAACCATACCAACCACCACTTCCTTACCCGAGTAAAATGAAGAAAGAGAAACTTGAAGCCGAGCAATCCAAATTTTTGGATATGTTTAAACATATAAATGTAAATCTTCCTTTCATTGATGTGATTTCAGGAATGCCAAGATATGCTAAATTCTTGAAAGATCTAATCTCAAATAGAAAGAAAATGGAAGAACTCTCGGCTGTTACTATGAATGCTAATTGTTCAGCAGTGCTGTTGAATAAGATACCAGAAAAACTATCTGATCCAGGAAGTTTCACAATTCCATGTTTTCTGGGTAGTCTTAGTTCAATAGAAGCATTGGCAGACTTAGGTGCTAGTATAAATCTAATGCCGTATTCACTATACGCTAAACTAGACCTTGGAGAATTGAAACCAACCAGAATAAGCATACAACTAGCCGATAGATCAATAAAATATCCTAGAGGGATAATGGAGAACATGCTAGTTAAAGTTGGTACTTTAGTATTTCCAGTAGATTTTGTTGTTTTAGACATGGAAGAAGATTCTCAAGTTCCTCTCATATTAGGAAGACCATTCTTAAACACGGCTAAAGCAATGATAGACGTGTTCGGTAAGAAACTGACCCTAAGTATAGAGGATGAGAGTGTTACCTTTTCAGTTGATAGAGCAATGCAACAATCACAATCTGCAGATGATACATGTTATTATATTCAAACTATAGATGCACATGCAGAATTATTAGAAGAATTTCCAGAATTACAAGGAACAGGAGAATGTTCTTTAGGAGAAGGTAATGAACCAATTGATGAAGCTGAAATGTTAGCTACACTTATAGCTAATGGATATGAACCAACAACAGAGGAAATTCAAATGCTAAAAGAAGAAGACAGATATCGATATAAATCATCGATAGAAGAACCTCCGAAATTAGAGTTAAAGCCACTTCCAAACCATTTGGAATACGTTTATTTACATGGTGAATCTGAATTACCTGTAATAATATCGTCTTCTCTTACTGAAAATGAAAGATCACAACTCATTTCTGTGTTAAAAGCTCATAAACCAGCCATTGCATGGAAGATTCATGATATTAAAGGAATAAGTCCTTCGTATTGCACACATAAAATCCTTGTGGAAGAAGGTCATAAAACGTATGTGCAACGCCAACGAAGACTAAATCCTAATATGCAAGATGTAGTTAAGAAAGAGATTATTAAACTGCTAGATGCAGGTTTAATTTATCCAATCTCTGATAGTCCATGGGTAAGCCCAGTTCAATGCGTACCTAAGAAGGGTGGCATGACTATCATTACAAATGAGAAAAATGAGCTTATTCCTACTAGGACTGTAACAGGATGGCGTGTATGTATTGATTATAGAAAATTAAATGACGCCACCAGAAAAGATCACTTTCCCTTACCTTTCATAGATCAAATGTTGGAAAGATTAGCCGGAAATAGTTACTATTGTTTTCTAGATGGATTTTCCGGATATTTTCAAATTCCAATAGCACCCGAGGACCAAGAGAAAACCACATTCACGTGCCCTTATGGTACTTTTGCTTACAAACGCATGCCATTTGGACTTTGCAACGCCCCTGCAACCTTTCAAAGGTGTATGATGGCGATTTTTCACGACATGATAGAAGAATGCATGGAAGTATTCATGGATGACTTTTCGGTCTTCGGTGATACATTTAAATCATGTCTAGTTAATCTGGAACGAATGCTAATTAGATGCGAAAAATCAAATCTAGTACTTAATTGGGAGAAATGCCATTTCATGGTTAAAGAAGGCATCGTTCTTGGACATAAAATTTCAAAAGAAGGAACTGAAGTGGATAGAGCTAAAGTAGATGTAATTGCTAAACTTCCACATCCCACCAATGTTAGAGGAGTTAGGAGTTTTCTAGGGCATGCCGGTTTTTACCGACGTTTCATAAAAGATTTTTCTAAAATTGCCACTCCTATGAATAAACTCCTAGAAAAGGATGCGCCATTCATCTTTTCAGATGAATGTATCAAATCTTTTAATATTCTTAAAGAAAAACTCACTAATGCGCCGATCATGATAACACCAAATTGGAATCTACCATTTGAACTAATGTGCGATGCAAGTAATTTTGCAATGGGAGCCGTTTTAGGACAAAGGATTGAAAAACGATTTCAACCTATATATTATGCTAGTAAGACATTAAAAGAAGCACAAACAAACTATACAACTACTGAAAAAGAACTCCTTGCTATTGTCTTTGCTTTTGACAAATTCCGAGCATATCTCGTTCTAGCAAAAACGGTGGTCTATACCGACCATTCTGCTCTTAGATACCTATTTTCAAAACAAGATGCTAAACCAAGATTAATCCGTTGGATCTTACTCTTACAAGAGTTTGATATTGAAATCCGAGATAAAAGAGGAGCAGAAAATCTCGCCGCTGATCATCTTTCTCGTCTTGAAAATCCTGAGTTAGAAGTTCTAAATGAATCGGCCATACAAGACAACTTTCCTGATGAATATCTATTGAAGATAGATTATAAAGAAATCCCATGGTTTGCAGACTATGCAAACTACTTAGTTTGTGGATTCCTTGAAAAAGGATTATCGTACCAAAGACGAAAGAAATTCTTCAGTGATATAAAACACTATTTCTGGGAAGATCCACATCTGTTTAAAAGTTGTCCTGATGGAATAATACGCCGATGTGTATTTGGAGATGAAGCTAGTAAAATTTTAAACCATTGTCACACAGGACCAACAGGAGGGCATTATGGGCCTCAACTAACAGCAAGAAAAGTTTATGAAGCTGGATTCTATTGGCCTACAATTTACAAAGACGCACACCTTCTTTGCAAATCCTGTGATGCTTGTCAAAGGGCCGGAAAAATAAGTCAACGTGATGAAATGCCACAAAATGTCATCCAAGTATGTGAAGTATTTGACATTTGGGGTATTGACTTTATGGGTCCATTTCCAAAATCTCATAATAATCTATATATACTCGTAGCCATTGATTATGTATCTAAATGGGCGGAAGCACAAGCTCTCCCAACTAACGATGCACGAGTTATAGTCAACTTTTTAAAACGTCTTTTTGCAAGGTTTGGAACACCGAAAGCTTTAATAAGTGATCGGGGTACTCATTTCTGTAATAATCAACTTGAGAAAGTTCTTAAAAGATATGGAGTAACTCATAAAATCTCCACCGCATATCATCCACAAACAAGTGGACAAGTTGAAAATACCAACCGAGCTTTAAAACGTATTCTAGAGAAAACCGTAGGATCAAATCCGAAGGAATGGTCCATTAAATTGGAGGATGCACTCTGGGCTTTTAGAACAGCCTACAAAACTCCAATTGGAACCACACCTTTTAGACTTGTTTATGGAAAAGCATGTCATCTTCCAGTAGAAATTGAACACAAAGCATTTTGGGCTTTGAAAACATGTAATCTTGATTTACATGAAGCTGGACGTCTACGATTAAGTCAACTAAACGAATTAGAAGAATTAAGACATGAAGCATACGAAAATTCGTTAATCTATAAAGAAAGAACGAAGAAATGGCATGATAAAAGAATCAGAAGTTCAAAAGAATTTAAAGAAGGAGACAGAGTTCTTCTTTTCAATTCACGATTCAAGCTATTTCCTGGAAAATTGAAATCAAGATGGTCTGGACCATTCATAGTCAAAAGAGTTTTCCCATACGGAACGATAGAATTGATAAATTCAAATGAGATTGAATTTAAAGTTAATGGTCACAGAGTTAAACATTACATACATGGTCCGATGGAAGTCGACAATGAAGTTAATCATAATTTCGATACCACAGCTAACTAAGTGTGGGGAGAACCAAGTCTTTAAAGGATAATATGTATTTCTGTTAGAGTTAGATTGTCTGTTTTCGTGTAGTTCTCGAAAATGGAACCCGAATGGTCTTTCCCTAGCAGACCCTAAAGAACTAGTCTTCTCCCCCCATTCTGAATTTTTATTTTTTTTAGGTTTTTACAAAATGAAGACTGCCTGTGAACTAAACCATGGTCTAATGCTACACGCTTTGATCACTAAAAGAAATAATGACATACTACCGAGTGAAATAGTATCAGTAATCAGAGAAAGAATGGACGGAGTTAGAAAAGAATCCAGATGCGAAGATAATAAGTTACAATTTGGTAAAGGAAAATCAAAATCCGCAGCGAAAAGAAGAGCAAGACACCTAGAACGATGTCACAAATGCGGAAAATGGTCACATGGAGGTAAATGTTCAAATAATCAAACCTATTCAAATACCGAATTTGTTACTTTATGCAGAGACGGACCGTTCATATGTTTAGAAGAAAAGACACTGAATGCTCGAGGTTACGCCTATGTAGCCATGGAAAACCAATTAAACCGACTATCTTATGAATGGGATAGATCATATAACTAAGAAATCTATTTCACAGGTATGTCTGTACAGTTTTTATTTTTTTTTAATTTTTTTTTAACGTTTTGATAATAAACGCTAATTTGTTCGCTAAAAAGTATTAAATTGGTATTAAATAAAATTAGGTTTGGCGACCGAAATTATTGATATCATTCAAAAATTTATTACATCACTGCGAAATTTAACGTTTATTCTTAAGGTATAAATATCTTTAATCAATCAACCCAAAATATTTCAAAAATTCGTCATGAGTTAAATTAGGTCTTGGAACCGAAATTACTTTACTGAAAAGAGGGGCGCATATTTTTGATAATATTTGATTGATTAAAGTGGGATAAAAAGACAAAAAGATTTTTAATTTTATTTTTACCATGTTTTTTTTTTAAAAATTAATATTTGAACCCTTTATAAATATTGTAAACTTTGTAATATCAATATTTTTAAAATTGTAAATATTTAAAAAATTAATATAAGTTTGATATGAATTTATTAAGTTGGTGTGAATTTTTAATTTTTAAAATATAAATATTTAATTTTATGCATTTCAAATTTTAAGTTTGGTGTGAATTTTTAATATTAATTTTGAATTTTATATTTAAGTTGTGTGAATTTAAAAACAAAAATTTACTTTATCTCATTTAAGTTAAGAATATGATTTTTAAAATTCGTCGTAAGTTGAAGACTAGGTCTTTGAACCGAAATTGCTTTACCCAAGGGAGGGACGAGAACTTTTATTATCATTATTTTTAATCTTATTGATTTAAAGTATGCCAAAAACATTAAAAAACCCAAAAATCTTAGCTTTTAAAACAATCGCTACAAAAAGACAAATTTTAAAATTTTGTCGAGAGACGGACTAGGACATCGATCCGAAACGACCTCGTCCTAAATAACAAGGGAAACAAAATTTTAAAATTAATTACTTAATTGTTTTAATAAGTTAATGATTATAAAAAAAAAAAAAAAAAAAAATACCAAACTCCGCGAGTCGCGGAGTTTGGAGTGCATTTCGCCGCGACTCGCGGAGGGATCGAAAATCAGAAAAAAAATAAAAAGAGCTGAACGATCAGTGCACCACACAACTCAAACACTGCGAAAAATAACAGCGAAAATAGCTGCGAAAAACCCGAAAAACACCCTCAAAAATCCCAATTTTTAACCGTTAATCACCAAATTTTTTGCTAAAATCATGTTGAGAAGGATGCTATCTAAGAATTACTCAAGAAAAACGGTAAATTTCTACACCTAAACACCATTTAATCCGAAATTTGGTGTTCTTGAGCAAATTTTTCCCCAATTTGATTTTGATGCTTTTTAGTGTAATTAGACTTAAATTGTTTATGTATTATGCTTGTATAACCTAGATTGATGCTGTTTAACATGATTAGAAGCCTTAAACTTCAAATTTTGAGTAATCTAGGGTTTGTGTTCTTGAGCAAATTTGGGGCTTTTTGATATAAACAGGTTATGGCCGATTTTTGTCATGAATTGTTGCTAAATTGAGTAGTGTAACATGTCTAGGTAGTTAAATGATCCAAACTTTGAGCCTAAACATGATTTTGAGAATTAAAGTGGACTTTTTCAAGTCTAAAATTCATAAACTTGATTTTTGAAAGATAATGCCATTTGAGACTTGTTTAATTGCTAGTAATGATTATTTTGACATGTTATTTGAGTTGAATGCTTATGAACTTGGCGAAAATTTTCGTATATGCTTATTTGAAAAATTGTAGATTTGATAAAAATGTGAAAATAAGCTTAAGTTTGATATAAATTGATAATGTCATTGTAATTATTTTGATTGATGATTTTGCTGACACTAATGCATATTTGGATGCACAAAAATTGTGTTTGATGTGTTTTGCAGAATGAAAGGGGTGAATCTTCATCCCAAGCCCGCAATGCTCCTGCTGAGAATTTGGAACAACAGGAGGTGGATAACTACTACAAGCAGGATACACCTCATCCAGTCATGACCTTTTCCGATATGCACTTGGAAGAGTTGCACCCGAACCTGAGATTTGACAGACTTTGGATAGATTATCCAAAATATCAACGGGGTTTGCATACTCTTCATTCTAAGGTTGTTGAGGTACCGAGGGTCATAGAATGGGGACCCTTAGAAGCTGTAGAATTGGCCGGGCCAATTAGGGAATTACTTGTACAGAGGTATGGTAATTCTTCTTTTAATGACTGGATATGTTTATTCACCATACGTAGACCTGTATATAAAGTATGGTGTGAAGAATTGTTATGTAGTATAGAGTTGAATGATCGGGTAGCTAGTTTAACCGATCGTTCTTTTATTAGATTTTTGTTAGGCGGTTCGATGCGCCACATGTCTTTACTGGACATGGCTCAGGCTTTACGTATATATACGCCTGAGGAGTTAGCGTCTACCGATTGTAGAGGATTGATACTAAACGGTAGAAAGATAGATGAGAATTTTGATACACACGGTGTGTGGAGTCAAATGACAAGCCATCACCATTTCAAAGGGGGAAACTACTCTTATTTGGATATAGATAGAGCCGAATTAAGTGTGATACATAGGTTTTTAGCTAATTCGATTACACAAAGGGGTAAGAACAAAGAAAAAGTAAATGAACAAGATTTGTTTTACCATATGTGTATTCGAGACCCACAAAGCCCTGTAAGTATACCATATTGTGTGGGTTATTATTTATCAGCTATGGTTCGGGGGATGCGACCACATAGCATAATAGGAGGTGGTATTTTTATTACTTTGATTGGTGAATATCTCGGTGTGGATATAAGTCGGGGGGGATTATTACTAGAAGAGCCGGAACCCCGCGACACTATAGGTTTAAATGTATACCATGGTGCGAAAGTTTTGAAGAGGCGAAATAACGCCGCAGTACGATACCATGGTAGACATCCACAGGTGGAGAGAAACCAACAACAAGGTAATGTAGGAGGGGGGAATGAGATGCAAGAAATGCATAGGTTTATAGCTTCTCAGGAATACGAAAATGCTAGACAGAGAGCATTTGAAGATTGGCAAGTTCATCAGAACCAGATCATAGCTCATTGCCAACATATAGGTAGAAACTATATTCCTACACCGAAACCCATCTTCCCTCCTTGGTCTATAGAGATGCAGCCACCATATCCTACGTATGATCCTGCCGAAGCATTCTATAGCACTTATGGTTATGCCTGGAACCCCTATTGGTACCAATATCATCCTTAGTATACTTATTTTTTATTTATTTTGTAATTTGTAATTATTGATACGTTTAATACTTTTGTTAATATTGTAATCATTAATTATCTAACTTTTATTCTTAAATTTTAATAATTTTTGAATGTGGGGTAATATACCAAACTTCAAAAATATGTATATATATTTGCAGTTTATCTTATGTACACAACAGGGTAAAACAACGCATTTTCAAAGACTGGCATTAAGTTCAGCAAAAGCAACTAATTTTGACGACAAGATGCAAAATATATGTGAAATAACAACAAGACGGAATGAACAAATGATGTGCACCATTTATCATTCAGCAAACAAACGCCAATATATTTGGAAACTTTGGTAAAATTTAATCATTTTCACACTAATCACCCTCAATAATTTAAATTGTTACTGATTTCTTGCAAATGAGGGCATTGCAAGATCTTAAGTGTGGGAAGGGGTTAAATTCTTTCGGATTTTAAAAATTTTTACTTTATACATTTGGTTACCATTAAAAATACTAGTAAAGCAGTAGTTGTATTAGAATCTAGTGCTCTATGATAATAAAGAACAGCCCTAGTCTTATATACTGACTACCCAATTCTAGTAAAATTTTTCAAAATTTTCAATTAAATGAATTCAAATCATGTTTATACATATTTATGAACGATAAAACTAGGTTTTAACACCGAAATTATTGTTACCTCGGAAAGGACATAAATTAAGAAACAAACTAAAATGTCAAAATTCATTTAAAATGGAATAGAGGACGATAAAAAGAAAAATAAAAAGCCAAGTGTGGGAAAATTTACCAAGTTATTTTAAACATATGTCACATATATCTGTAACAAATAACTGAAAATACTTTTGCTTTGGACTAAACTAAACTGTTTTACCCGATGAAAGAAAAGAAGAGATGGATCTACACGATGAATCAATTCCATCATTAAAAGGAAGTAAAGTCTTCTGAAAAAGAAACGCGCTTCTTGATTTAGGTCATGAAGTTGTCGTTCAGACCAGCTGTAGGTTGACGAAAAATCTAGAAAAGTCATCACTAAAATCAGCAGGAAATCCACGGACCTCAGCATTAAACAGGGTCGCCATGTGGTCGGATTTATCCTAACCATGAGAAGGATTTATCTCGTACAATGGGGGGGCACCATGCAAATTAGCTGGATAAGACTAATGAATCAGATCCCCAGAAAGGATAATCTCCTTAAAGATTAAAAATCAGCTTTTAAGACTGATATTACTCAATCCTAGAGATTGACCTTAAAGATTGAGAATTCAAACTCATGGAATTCAATGATATCTAAACTCGAGCTTGAACGAGAAAATATTTTGATCAAAATTATAAACCGATTTATTTTCTGAAAACCCTATTTTCAATGCGTTCATTACCATTGAACGTAAAAACCTAGGAATTCACCTGGAATTCATTAGGTCACCTGAACCAAATCGGGTGTCAACCGTAAGAACGGTGGTTGCATAGTGGTCAAAGACAGGACCTTGTGCCAGACCGAAAAATTATAAGGGTGAGCTTTACTATTGCTCCTACCAAGGATAGTAATTGCATCCGACACGTTATAGACCATAATCAAAAGCATGTCACGGGACATTGCCTTAACAGTTGCTTGTTCAACGCTTTCCTTTACAACCGGACGGTAGTTTGCCGAAAGGTAATATACGGAACAAGTAAACTGGACGTGTTGCTTTCCTAATACAAGGTTAGCAAGTGGGTGACACAAAACCATAAGTTTTGATCTAAAATTTTCAAATCTGAAACCTACCAAACCCACAAAAATATTTTGCAAACACCGGTAAAGGGTTATCCCGGAAAACTTATCTAGGGTAAAAACTAGATTTAATTTTCAAAAGATCAAATGTTTTCATAAAGATCCAATTTCATTAATGGATCTAAATTTTTATAGTCATGTGGGACTGTAAACCATATCGTTACTACCATTGTTTATACCGCCGTATAGAAATCACTGATGTACAAAGTGTGAAGAATAAAGAAGTGATTCTAATATTTCAAGACGATATTGCTTGAGGACAAGCAACGCTCAAGTGTGGGAATATTTGATAATGCTAAAAACGAACATATATTTCATAGCATTATTCCTCAAGAAAGACAAGCTTTTATTTGCAATTGTTCTATTTACAAGTGATATTCGTTTAAATAATAAAAGGTGAAGACAAAAGACAGATTCGACGAATTGAAGACGCAAACGACCAAAAAGCTCAAAAGTACAAAAGACAATCAAAAAGGTTCCAATTATTGATAAGAAACGTCTCGAAATTACAAGAGTACAAGATTCAAAACGCAAAGTACAAGATATTAAATTGTACGCAAGGACGTTCGAAAATCCGGAACCGGGACCAGAGTCAACTCTTAACGCTCGACGCAACGGACTAAAAATTACAAGTTAACTATGTATATAAATATAATATAATATATAATTAATTATATTAATTATATATATATTATATATATAAATAAAAACCGTCGGCAGAGAAAGACTCCAAGGACTGAGCTGTAAATTCATTCTCCGCGACTCGCGGAGTTTGAAGAGGATATCACCGCGAGTCGCGGAGCCCCAAAATTAAAAACTGCCTATAAAGCCAACCGAATTCTGATCAAAATCATCATCTTTTTCTTCTCTTATCATACGTAAACGATATATATATATATATATAATTTATATTTTAATTTTAATTATAATTCTAATAATAAGGGTATGTTAGCAAATATTGTAAGGGTGTAAGTCGAAATTCTGTCCGTGTAACGCTACGCTATTTTTAAATCATTGTAAGTTATGTTCAACCTTTTTATATTGATGTCTCGTAGCTAAGTTATTATTATGCTTATTTAAAACGAAGTAATCATGATGTTGGGCTAATTACTAAAATTGGGTAATTGGGCTTTGTACCATAATTGGGGTTTGGACAAAAGAACGACACTTGTGGAAATTAGACTATGGGCTATTAATGGGCTTTATATTTGTTTAACTAAATGAAAGTTTGTTAATGTTAATATAAAGATTTACAATTGGGCGTCCCTATAAATTACCATATACACTCAATCGGACACGATGGGCGGGGTATTTATATGTACGAATAATCGTTCATTTAACCGGACACGGGAATGGATTAATAGCCACTAGAATAATTAAAACAGGGGTGAAATTACATTCAAGGGTAATTGGTGTAATTGTTAACAAAGTAGTAAAACCTTGGTTTACACGCAGTTGATAACCTGGTGTATTCATTAAACAAAGTATTAAAACCTTGTTACAATTCGAATCCCCAATTAGTTGGAATATTTAACTTCGGGTATAATAATAATTTGACGAGGACACTCGCACTTAATATTTATGACTGATGGACTGTTATGGACAAAAACCAGACGGACAGATTAAATAATCCAGGACAAAGGACAATTAACCCATGGGCATAAAACTAAAATCAACACGTCAAATATCATGATTACGGAAGTTTAATTAAGCATAATTCTTTTATTTCATATTTAATTTCCTTTATTTTATATTTAATTGCACTTCTAATTATCGCACTTTTATTTATTGTTATTTAATCGCACTTTTAATTATCGTACTTTTTAATTATCGCAAGTTTATTTTATCGCACTTTTATTATTCGCAATTTCATTATCGTTATTTACTTTACGCTTTAAATTAAGTCTTTTATTTATTTAATATTTTACATTAGGTTTTAACTGCGACTAAAGTTTTAAAATCGACAAACCGGTCATTAAACGGTAAAAACCCCCTTTATAATAATAATATTACTTATATATATATGTTTGTATTTTTATAAAAGTAAACTAATATAGCGTTGAGCTTTGTTTAAAGATTTCCCTGTGGAACGAACCGGACTTACTAAAAACTACACTACTGTACGATTAGGTACACTGCCTATAAGTGTTGTAGCAAGGTTTAAGTATATCCATTCTATAAATAAATAAATATCTTGTGTAAAATTGTATCGTATTTAATAGTTTTTCCTAGTAAAATATAAGCTATTTTATATACACCTCGCATAACATCAGGATTCTATCCCCTTTTTTACTGATAGTTAGTTACCCAATACTGGGTCCATGTACGTGTATATATTGTATGTTAAACTGATGAATAAAGGCAAGCAATTCAATTACTTTCATGGTATCAGGCCTTTCTCCTCTCAAATTCACACTCCATTTTCTGCAAATTTCTTCCACTTTATCAACCTACAATGGCAGACAAGCAAAACTTTCATCCTGCCTTAACAATTTCAAACATTAAAAATCTCATACCTATTACTTTGGAACTCAATAACAGCCTTTACAATTCTTGGTCTCGTTTGTTTAAACTCCATTGCACAGCCTATGGTGTACTCGATCATATCATCCCACCAACTGATGACTCATCTTCCACCAACACCACCAACACCACCAATCCCAACACAGATCCAATGTGGCTTTGATTGGATGCTATTGTGTTACAATGGATTTATGGCACTCTTTCCACCGAGCTTCTCAATACCGTCATGGAACAAGACGAAACCACTGCTGCTGCTGCCTGGTCTCGATTACAATCCGTTTTTCAAGACAACAAGAATTCCAGAGCGTTATACCTTCACAGGCAATTTTCAACAATCAAGCTTGATGATTTTGCCAATGTTTCAGCCTATTGTCAACAACTCCAGTCTCTAGCCGATCAATTGATGAATGTTGGGGACAAAGTATCCAACGAGCGAATGGTCCTTCAACTCATCGCCGGCTTGAATGACAACTTCGACACCGTGGGAACGTATTTTACTCAATTAGATAAGCTGCCATCTTTTTATGAAGCACGTTCCAAGCTTATTTTAGAAGAAACACGAAAGCAAAAACAAATTATCCACAACACTGGCAATAACGACGCTGATCTAATCACCACCACTACCACAAAATCGTCATCTCCAATTGACCAGTCACAACCACGATACAACACTCAACGAGGTCGAGGTAATAATCGGGGTCACAATGGTCGGGGTCGTAATAATAGCAATCGGGGTCGTGGATGGTCCAACTTTTATCAATCGGGTGGCATTCCCTCATCTTCGCCGACTAATTGGAAACAACAGCAACCGCCATTTACCAATTGGGGTTATCAACAAAACCCTTGGGCTCAGCAGACTCCTCCATGCCCTTATCCAACTACGAATTGGGTCAGGCCCAATAGCAACCAAGCTGGGCTTCTCAGTCCTAGCCCTCATCAGCAAGCTTACAATGTGGAAACTAGCCAGTTTTGTCCTACTGAGTTGAATAATGTGCTTCACACTATGTCTCTAAATTCTCCGGACGAAACATGGTACATGGATTCAGGGGCTACTTCTCACATGGCTGCGAACTCAGGTTTACTCTCGTCTTATTCTCCATTAAATCACTCTAAACAAATTATAGTTGGAAATGGTTATGGGATACCAATACAAGGGTTGGGACAATCTAAAATAAACAACCCACACCATCCACTATACTTGAACAATATTCTACATGCCCCTAAACTAATTAAAAACCTTGTATCGGTTCGACGTCTTACTCTTGATAATAATATATCTATATCATTTGATCCTTTTGGTTTTACTGTGAAGGAGTTTCCCCAGGGCACGCCAATATTGAGATGTAATAGTACCGGCGACCTATACCCCATCTCCACTTCCATGTTGCAACGTGTCACATCGCCTAGTTCATTTGTTGCCGTTTCTCAAGACTTATGGCATAATCGTCTTGGACATCCCGGAGCAAATATTTTAAATTCTCTTAGAAATAAAAGTTTCATTACTTGTAATAAAAGTTCTTTAAATTCTGTTTGTCAATCTTGCGTATTTGGAAAACACATAAAAATGCCATTTGTTACTTCTCGTTCAACTTCACTTTCACCTTTTGACATTATTCATAGTGACTTATGGACCTCACCCGTACTAAGTACATCCGGACATCACTATTACCTATTATTTCTAAATAACTACTCCAATTTCCTATGGACTTTCCCCTTAGCAAACAAATCTGATACATATTCCGTCTTTCTAACTTTTAACAAATATATTAACATACAATTTGGAAAACAAATCAAAACCTTCCAATGCGACAATGGAACTGAATACAATAACAAATCCTTTCATCAATTTTGTACTCAAAATGGAATGTCATTTCGTTTTTCGTGTCCTTACACATCACCACAAAATGGAAAATCCGAACTCAAAATACGAGCCATTAATAACATAATTAGAACACTTCTATCTCACGCTTCCGTACCACCATCTTTTTGGCATCATGCCTTACAAATGGCCACATATCTCATTAACATTCTTCCTAGCAAGCTTTTACAATATCAATCACCTTCACAAATTCTTTATTCGCGCACCCCCTCTTACACTCATCTAAGAACATTTGGATGCTTATGCTTTCCATTATTACATTCAACAACTATAAATAAATTACAACCACGTTCTACACCGTGTGTGTTTCTAGGTTATCCTCAAAATCATCGTGGTAATAAATGTTATGACATCCACTCAAAGAAAATTATTATTTCTCGTCACGTTATTTTTGACGAAGCCCAATTTCCATTTGCAAACTTATCAAAATTCACTCCAAAAACTTATGAATTTCTACACGATAATATTCATCCACTTTATACACTTCCATCTACCTGGACAAGTCAAAGCTCGCCTACCAGTGTGCCTTCTATTATCTCACCCACACCTAATAATCAGCCCAATCTCGCTACACCTTCACCATCATCTACTGGGCCATCATCTAATATTAGCCCACTATCTAAGTCTAATTCTCCTACTGGACAATTTCATAATAGTCCTCCTCCATCACCTTCTACTTCAAGTAATAATTCACCTACACCTATTAATACTCTCCTACAATTCCTACTGATCCATCACCTGTGCATGATACGAACCTCACTCCCCAACCAACTAGAACTATCACTACTAGGAGTATGTCTGGCATTCATAAGCCTAAAACTCTTTTTAACCTGTCCGCTACTACTACCCTCTCTCCACTACCTAGTACACCCAAACAAGCCATATCTGACCCTAATTGGAACCATGCCATGACCGATGAATATAGAGCTTTAATGGACAATAACACTTGGGTACTTGTACCGCGGACTAATGATATGCATGTTATTAGAAGTATGTGGATTTTCAGGTAAAAATTTAAATCGAACGGGTCACTTGAAAGGTACAAAGCAAGGTTGGTTGGTGATGGTCGTTCTCAAATGGTCGGCATTGATTGTAACAAAATGTTTAGCCCTGTCGTTAAACCGGCAACAATTCAAACCGTTTTATCCATCGCCCTTTCTCGCTCTTGGTTAATAAATCAACCTGACGTCAAAAATGCATTTTTACATGGGACTTTAAAGGAGACAGTATATATGCATCAACCTTATGGTTTTCATGATCCTACTAAACCGGATCACGTGTGTCTTCTCAAACGATCTTTATACGGGTTAAAGCAAGCACCACGTGCTTGGTATCATCGTTTTGCAACGTATGTGTCTTCGATTGGGTTTGTTAATAGCAAGTCAGATAACTCTCTTTTTGTCTACAAAAACGGTAATCAAACGGCATATATTCTACTATATGTAGATGATATCATATTAGTAACATCGTCGCCTGCTCTTAAACAATCAATCATGTTGCTTCTATCTCATGAGTTCGCTATGAAAGATCTCGGTTCACTTAGCTACTTCCTTGGCATAGCTGTCACTTCCAACAAACAGGGGCTGTTTTTGAGTCAATCTTCATATGCAAAAGATATAATTGCAAGGGCTGGTATGACTGCTTGCAATCCTATTAAAACCCCTGTTGATACTAATGCCAAGTTAAGCACCATAACAGGTCCATTGTATGCTGATCCTACAAAATACCGAAGCCTAGCTGGCGCCTTACAATACCTAACGTTTACGCGACCCGATATCTCATATGCCGTTTAACAAATTTGCTTACATATGCATGATCCTAAGGAGTGTCACATGCATGCACTTAGGCGTATTATTCGATACCTTCAAGGCACTTTATCATATGGGTTACAGTTAACACCATCGTCTACTACCTCCTTAGTTGCATATACGGATGCCGATTGGGGCGGATGTCCCGATACTCACCGTTCTACTTCCGGATATTGTGTCTTCTTAGGCACAAACTTAATCTCCTGGTCTTCAAAATGTCAACCGACGGTATCTTGCTCAAGTGCGGAAGCCGAATATAGAGGTGTAGCTAATGCCGTATCTGAATCATGTTGGCTTCGTAATTTACTTCTTGAGCTCCATTGTCCCATTTCAAAAGCAACAATGGTACTTTGTGACACTGTGAGCGCTATTTATCTTTCTGGTAATCCGGTTCAACATCAACGAACTAAGCATATAGAAATGGACATTCACTTTTTCCGTGAAAAAGTTACTCGTGGTAATGTTCGGGTTCTACACATTCCTACTCGTTTTCAAATTGCGGATATATTTACAAAGGGCCTTCCACGAGTTCTTTTCGAAGAATTTCGGTACAGTTTAAACGTCCGCTCCACTCCCGCTTGAACTGAGGGGCTATATTAGAATATTAATATGTAACAAATTGTCATATGTTGTAAAGTGTAAGTCTAGTTAGTCAACATACAACCTAGTCATAAGTTGTACATATTATTTAGGAAGGGATTCTATCCCCTTTTTTACTGATAGTTAGTTACCCAATACTGGGTCCATGTACGTGTATATATTGTATGTTAAACTGATGAATAAAGGCAAGCAATTCAATTACTTTCAAAAAATATTCAATCATGTTTTACCCATAACTTCTTCGTTTTAAATCCGTTTTGAGTGAATCAAATTGCTATGGTTTCATATTGAAATATATTTTAGAATTTAAACAGAAAAAGTATAGGTTTATAGTCAGAAATACAGGTTACAAGTTATTTTTGTAAAGGTAGTCATTTCAGTCGAAAGAACGACGTCTAGATGACCATTTTGGAAAACATACTTCCACTTTGAGTTTAACCATGATTTTTGGATATAGTTTCATGTTCATAAGAAAAATCATTTTTTCAGAAGAACAACTTTTAAATCAAATTTTATCATAGTTTTTAATTAACTAACCCAAAACAGCCCGCGGTGTTACTACGACGGCGTATATCCGATTTTACGGTGTTTTTCGTGTTTCCAGGTTTTAAATCATTAAGTTAGCATATCATATAGATATAGAACATGGTTCTAGTTGATTTTAAAAGTCAAGTTAGAAGGATTAACTTTTGTTTGTGAACAAGTTTAGAATTAACTAAACTATGTTCTAGTGATTACAAGTTTAAACCTTCGAATAAGGTAGTTTTATATATATGAATCAAATGATGTTATGAACATCATTACTACCTTAGGTTTTGTGGATAAACCTACTAGAAATGAGAAAAATAGATCTAGCTTCAAAGGATCCTTGGATGGCTTGAAAGTTCTTGAAGCAAAATCATGACATGAAAACAAGTTCAAGTAAGATTTCCACTCGAAATAAGATTGTTAAAGTTATAGAAATTGAATCAAAGTTTGAATATGAGTATTACCTTATATTAGAAAGATATCTTACTGTAAATAAGAAAGATTTCTTGAGGTTGGATGATCACTCAAAGTGGATTTGCAAGATTGGAAGTAAGCTAGCAAACTTGGAAGTGTTGTTGGTGTGTTATTGAGTAGTTGTTTTGTAACTTGGTTTATGTATGGATTTATGATTATGAAGATGATGAAGAGCACTTAGAACAAAGGAAGAACACTTGAGAGAGAGTAATTTGATTCAAGAAAATTGCAAAGTGAATGTGTTTTTGGTGTGCCATATTCACGTGAAGTATGGAGTCCATATAGGCTCCATTAGTTTGTTGTTTTGTTAGATATTTCTTGCTAGATGTTAAATAATGGTTCCCACATGTGTTAGGTGACTCACATGGGCTGCTAAGAGCTGATCATTGGAGTGTATATACCAATAGTAAATACATTTAGGAGCTGTGTATTGTACGAGTACAAATACGAGTGCATACGAGTAGAATTATTGATGAAAATGAACGAGGATGTAATTGTAAGCATTTTTGTTAAGTAGAAGTACTTTGAAAAGTGTCTTGAATTTTTTCAAAAGTGTATGAATACATATTAAAACACTACATGTATATACATTTTAACTGAGTGGTTAAGTCATCGTTAGTCGTTACATGTAAGTGTTGTTTTGAAACCTTTAGGTTAACGATCATGTTAAATGTTGTTAACCCATTGTTTATTATATCTAAAGAGATATTAAATTATTACATTATCATGATATTATGATGTATTAATATATCTTAATATGATATATATACAATTAAATGTCGTTACAACGATAATCGTTACATATATGCCTCGTTTTGAAATCATTAAGTTAGTAGTCTTGTTTTTACATATGTAGTTAATTGTTAATATACTTAATGATATTATTACTTATCATAATATCATGTTTTTACAAGTTTTAACATTAATGAATCACCGGTCAACTTGGGTGGTCAATTATCTATATGAAACGTATTTCAATTAATCAAGTCTTAACAATTTTGATTGCTTAACATGTTGGAAATACTTAATCATGTAAATATAAATTTCATTTAATATATATAAACATGGAAAAGTTCGGGTCACTACAGTACCTACCCGTTAAATAAATTTCGTCCCGAAATTTTAAGCAGTTGGAGGTGTTGACGTATCTTCTGGAAATAAGTGCAGGTATTTCTTCTTCATCTGATCTTCTCATTCCCATTTGAACTCGGGTCCTCTACGAGCATTCCATCGAACCTTAACAATTGGTATCTTGTTTTGCTTAAGTCTTTTAACCTCACAATCCATTATTTCGACGGGTTCTTCGATGAATTGAAGTTTTTCGTTGATTTGGATTTCGTCTAACGGAATAGTGAGATATTCTTTAGCAAAACATTTCTTCAAATTCAAGACATGGAAAGTGTTATGTACAGCCGCGAGTTGTTGAGGTAACTCAAGTCGGTAAGCTACTGGTCCGACACGATCAATAATCTTGAATGGTCCAATATACCTTGGATTTAATTTCCCTCATTTACCAAATCTAACAATGCCTTTCCAAGGTGCAACTTTAAGCATGACCATCTCTCCAATTTCAAATTCTATATCTTTTCTTTTAATGTCAGCGTAGCTCTTTTGTCGACTTTGGGCAGTTTTCAATCGTTGTTGAATTTGGATAATCTTCTCTGTAGTTTCTTGTATTATCTCTGGACCCGTAATCTGTCTATCCCCCACTTCACTCCAACAAATCGGAGACCTGCACTTTCTACCATAAAGTGCTTCAAACGGTGCCATCTCAATGCTTGAATGGTAGCTGTTGTTGTAGGAAAATTCTGCTAACGGAAGGTGTCTATCCCAACTGTTTCCGAAATCAATAACACATGCTCGTAGCATGTCTTCAAGCATTTGTATCGTCCTTTCGCTCTGCCCATCAGTTTGTGGATGATAGGCAGTACTCATGTCTAGACGAGTTTCTAATGCTTGCTGTAATGTCTGCCAAAATCTTGAAATAAATCTGCCATCCCTATCAGAGATAATAGAGATTGGTATTCCATGTCTGGAGACGACTTCCTTCAAATACAGTCGTGCTAACTTCTCCATCTTGTCATCTTCTCTTATTGGCAGGAAGTGTGCTGATTTGGTGAGACGATCAACTATTACCCAAATAGTATCAAAACCACTTGCAGTCCTTGGCAATTTAGTGATGAAATCCATGGTAATGTTTTCCCATTTCCATTTCGGGATTTCGGGTTGTTGAAGTAGACATGATGGTTTCTGATGCTCAGCTTTGACCTTAGAACACGTCAAACATTCTCCTACGTATTTAGCAACTTCAGCTTTCATACCCGGCCACCAAAAATGTTTCTTAAGATCCTTGTACATCTTTCCTGTTCCAGGATGTATTGAGTATTTGGTTTTATGAGCTTCTCTAAGTACCATTTCTCTCATATCTCCAAATTTTGATACCCAAGTTCTTTCATCCCTATACCGGGTTCCGTCTTCCCGAATATTAAGATGCTTCTCCGATCCTTTGGATATTTCATTATTTAAATTTCCCTCTTTTAAAACTCCTTGTTGCACCTCCTTTATTTGAGTAGTAAGGTTATTGTGAATCATTATATTCATAGCTTTTACTCGAATGGGTTCTCTGTCCTTTCTGCTCAAGGTGTCAGCTACCACATTTGCCTTCCTCGGGTGGTAACGAATCTCAAAGTCGTAATCATTCCATAATTCAATCCACCTGCGCTACCTCATGTTCAGTTGTTTCTGATTATATATGTGTTGAAGACTTTTATGGTCGGTATATATAATACTTTTGACCCCATATAAGTAGTACCTCCAAGTCTTTAATGCAAAAACAACCGCGCCTAATTCCAAATCATGCGTCGTATAATTCTGCTCGTGAATCTTCAATTGTCTTGACGCATAAGCAATTACCTTCGTTTGTTGCATTAATACACAACCGAGACCTTGCTTTGAGGTGTCACAATATATCACAAAATCATCATTCCCTTCAGGTAATGACAATATAGGTGCCGTAGTTAACTTTTTCTTTAACAATTGAAACGCTTTTTCTTGTTCATCCTTCCATTCAAATTTCCTCCCTTTATGCGTTAATGCAGTCAATGGTTTTGCTATTTTGGAAAAATCTTGGATGAATCTCCTGTTATAACCAGCTAGCCCTAAAAATTGGCGTATGTGTTTTGGAGTTTTCGGGGTTTCCCACTTTTTAACGGTTTCAATCTTTGTTGGATCCACCTGAATACCTTCTTTGTTCACTATATGATCGAGGAATTGAACTTCTTCCAACCAAAATGCACACTTTGAAAACTTGGCGTACAGTTTTTCTTTTCTTAACAACTCTAGCACTTTTCTCAAATGTTCTTCATGCTCTTGGTCATTCTTTGAGTAAATAAGTATGTCATCGATGAAAACAATGACAAACTTGTCAAGGTATGGTCCACACACTCGGTTCATGAGGTCCATGAACACAGCTGGTGCATTAGTCAACCTAAATGGCATAACCATAAACTCGTAATGACCGTAACGCATCCTAAAAGTAGTCTTTGGAATATCATCCTCCTTCACCCGCATTTGATGATACCCAGAACGTAAATCAATCTTCGAATAAACCGATGAGCCTTGTAGTTGATCAAATAAGTCGTCGATTCTCGGTAGTGGGTAACGGTTCTTGATGGTAAGTTTGTTCAACTCTCGGTAATTGATACACAACTTGAATGTACCATCTTTCTTCTTGACAAACAGAACAGGAGCTCCCCATGGTGATGTACTTGGTCGAATGAAACCACGCTCTAACAGTTCCTGTAATTGACTTTGTAATTCTTTCATTTCGCTGGGTGCGAGTCTGTATGGAGCACGAGCTATTGGTGCAGCTCCTGGTACAAGGTCTATTTGAAATTCAACGGATCGATGTGGGGGTAACCCCGATAATTCTTTCGGAAATACATCGGGAAATTCTTTTTGCGACGGGAACATCACTGATGTTCTTTTCTTCAGGTTTAACTTCCTTGATGTGTACTAGAATGACGTAACAACCTTTTCTTATTAGTTTCTGCGCCTTCAAACTACTACTAAGATTTAATTTTGCGTTGTTCTTTTCTCCGTACACCATTAAAGGTTTTCCTTTTTCACGCATAATGCGAATCGCATTTTTGTAACAAACGACCTCTGCTCTCACCTTTTTCAACCAGTCCATGCCAATTATTACATCAAAACTCCCTAACTTGACTGGTATTATATCGATTTTAAACGTTTCATCCCCCAGTTTAATTTCTCTATCCCGACATATATTATCTGCTGAAATTAATTTACCGTTTGCTAATTCGAGTAAAAATTTACTATCCAAAGGCGTCAATGGGCAACTTAACTTAGCACAAAAATCTCTACTCATATAGCTTCTATCTGCACCTGAATCAAATAAAACATAAGCAGATTTATTATCAATAAGAAACGTACCCGTAACAAGCTCCGGGTCTTCCTGCGATTCTGCCGTATTAATATTGAAAACTCTTCCGCGGCCCTGCCCATTAGTATTCCCCTGATTCGGGAAATTACTTCTAATTTGGCCCGGTTTTCCACATCCATAACAAACAAAGGCGGCATTACTTGTTTCGCCACTATTTGTTCCTTTAGTTTTGTTAAACTTTGGTCCATAGACCTCACACTTTTTCGCACCATGGCCAGTTCTTTTACACTTGGTGCAAAATGTTGCGCGGAACCCATTCTGGTGGTACTCTTCACACCTTTGGCATTTTTGGTTTTTGTTGCCATTGTTGTTATTGATGTTGTTGTTGGGATTGTTATTGTTGTTGGAACGGTTGTTGTAGTTGTTGTTGTTGTTATTGTTGGGACGTTTGTTGTAGTTATTATTGGGATTGCGGTTATTGTTGCGATTGTTGTTACGGTTGTTGGGATAGTTGTTGCGATTGTGGTTGTAATTATTGTTGTTGTATTGGTGACCCTTGTCACTGGTTTCTTCCCACTTTCTCTTAAGTTGTTTCGTGTTGGCTTCTTCGGCCGCCTGCTCTTTAATTCTTCCCTCAATCTGATTTATGAGTTTATGAGCCATTCGACTTGCCTTTTGTATGGAAGCGGGCTCGTGTGAACTCACATCTTCTTGAATCCTTACTGGTAACCCTTTTATAAACGCGTCAATATTCTCTTCTTCATCTTCGAACGTTCCTGGACATAATAGGCACAACTCTGTGAATCGTCGTTCATATGTGGTAATGTCGAACCCTTGTGTTCGTAACTCTCTAAGCTCTACCTTGAGCTTATTGACTTCATTTCTAGGACGGTACTGCTCGTTCATCAATTGCTTGAATGCCGACCACGGTAGTGCGTAAGCAGCATTTTGTCCTACCTGTTCAAGATAGGTGTTCCACCACATTAACGCAGTACCTGTGAAGGTATGCGTAGCGTACTTAACTTTGTCCACTTTAGTACACTTACTTATGGCAAACACCGATTTGACTTTCTCGGTCCACCGTTTCAATCCAATTGGTCCTTCAGTTCCATCAAATTCCAAAGGTTTGCAGACAGTGAATTCTTTGTAGGAGCATCCTACACGATTTCTTGTGGAATTAGTTCCACTGCTAGATCCAGAGTTATTGTTATTTTGCATCGCAGATTGTACTGCGGCTATGTTTGCTGCAAGGAAAACACGGAAGTCTTCCTCGCTCATGTTCAAATTCTGACGAGTCGCTGGTGCCATTTCCTTCAAAAATAGCCAAAAGAATTGAGTTAATCATATAGAATTTAAGAGTAGTCAATAGTATCTCGCAGCATTATATGAACTTATTTATAAAAGCTTTTTCTTCATATTAGCATTTTAGTACCTACCCGTTAAGTTCATACTTACTAGCTACTATACAACTCAACTACTACGCTTCTATATGAAAAACTTATTACAATAATATTTCGCGTTCAAACTTTATACAAAATATTACAAACTTACAATACCGCTATTATACATATAGGATGAAATATAGCACATAATAACTTTGCTACCCGGTAGCTATAAAGGCAATTCTAGTTAATATGCAAGTTGTTCAGCAAAAGAAATAAAGATATGTAATTCATAAGTCCATAAATAAGTCATGCATTCTGGTTTTACTAAGACGACTTCCCATCCTTGATCTTGTGGAAAGTAACCGTTATGACCATTGGCTAGGCAGCATGTTGTTATGTCGTCAAAAGGACGAGGGTTTCGTAATGCCCAACAGCCTCGTAGCAATCTAAAAACCTTGTTTCTTACCCCAACTACTGAGTCCGTCACTTGTGAAAATGTTTTATTTAAAAGTTTTAACCCAATGTTCTTTTTCTCCATTTGATGAGAAGCGAACATTATTAACCCGTAAGCATAACATGCTTCTTTATGTTGCATATTAGAAGCTATTTCTAAAGAATGGAGTCCTATGTTGGGATATGTTGAGTCAAAATAGGTTCGTAACCCGTAGCGTAAAATTGCATCTGGGTTTCCCGCACTAAATGCCTTAAAGAAAACTTGACGTAACTTAAAGTCTCCCCAATGTGATATACCCCATCTTTCAAAGGAAAGCCTTTTATATACTAAGGCATGCCTGGAATGTCTTTCAAATGTTTGACAAACTAATTTTGCCGTAACTAATTGTGCTGATGAATTCTGCCGGACTCTAGACAAGATTTCATCAATCATATCTCCTGGTAGGTCTTCTAAAATTTTTGGTTGTCTATCCTTAACGTCCATTTTGTGTTTTTATACTGTAAAATAGACAAGGATTAGATTTGTAAAAGATAATTAACAAACAATACAAGCAATATTTACATAGAACATAAAAGTACAAGCACACTACAATACATATAATACACAACATGATTACAACCCTCTAATCTGAATCACTGGTTTCTTCTTCTTCGGAATTGGTTCGTTTTCCTAATTTTTTAGGGATATATGATGTTCTCTAATACGAGCCGTCGTATTCCACAATAGTTTAGAAAAACCTGGTGGTTTAGAGGTTCCCGGGTTATTGTTACAATTTAGGAAATACGGACGTTGTCGATACATATAAAGTTCATCGGGGTTGGAATCAGGTTTCTCTATTTTTATACCTTTTCCCTTATTATTTTCTTTTGCCATATTAAATTGGGTCGAGGTAATTTCTATAACATCATCGGAATCCTCATCGGGATCCGATTCATCAGAAAATTGGTAATCTTCCCAATATTTTGCTTCCTCGGCGGAAACACCATTGACCATTTTTAACTTTGGTCCGTTGGTTGATGATTTTCTTTTATTTAATCGATTTACTGTAGGTATCAATATTTCTTCCTCCGGAACCTCTTCTTCTTCCGGTTCCTCCTCTTCCGGTTCCTCCTCTTCTGATTCCTCTTCTTCCGGTTCCTCTTCTTCCGGTTCCTCTTCGGGAATTTGTGAATCTTCCCAAATTATATTCGACTCTTCATTATTGTTAGGTGATTCGATGGGATTTGTACTAGTGGTAGACATCTATCACACAATATCAAACACATTAAGAGGTTAATATATCACATAATATTTACATGTTAATAATATATAGTTTCCAACAAAAGTGTTAAGCAATCGTTTTTAAAGAAAACACGGTCGAAGTCCAGACTCACTAATGTATCCTAACAATCTCGATAAGACACACTAATACAAATTTCTTGTTCTATAAGACCAACGCTCGGATACCAACTGAAATATCCCGTTCATATTGATTATAAACGTTCCATATTAATTGATTTTGTCGCGAGGTATTGACCTCTATATGAGACGTTTTTCAAAGACTGCATTCATTTTTAAAACAACCATAACCTTTATTTTATCGATAAAGGTTTAAAAAGCATTACATAGATTATCAAATAATGATAATCTAAAATATACCATTTACACACGACCATTACATAATGGTTTACATTAAGAATATATTACATCAAAAATAAGTTTATTGAATGCAGTTTTTACACAATATCATACAAGCATGGACTCCAAATCTTGTCCTTATTTTAGTATGCAACAGCGGAAGCTCTTAATAATCACCTGAGAATAAACATGCTTAAAACATCAACAAAAATATTGGTGAGTTATAGGTTTACCTATATATATTATCAAATCATAATAATAGACCACAAGATTTCATATTTCAATATACATCCCATACATAGAGATAAAATTCATTCATATGGTGAACACCTGGTAATCGACATTAACAAGATACATATAGAATATCCCCATCATTCCGGGACACCCATCGGACATGATAAAATCGAAGTACTAAAGCATTCCAAATTCCAGAATGGGGCTTGTTGGGCCCGATAGATCTATCTTTAGGATTCGCGTCAATTTGAGGGTCTGTTCCCAAAATTCTTAGGCTACCAAGCTAAAAAGGGGCATATTCGGCTTCGATCATTCACCCATATAATGTAGTTTCATTTACTTGTGTCTATTTCGTAAAACATTTATAAAATTTGCATGTATTCTCATCCCAAAATATTAGATTTTAAAAGTGGTACTATAACTCACTTTCACAAATTTTTACTTCGTCGGGAAGTAAGACTTGGCCACTGGTCGATTCACAAACCTATAACAAATATGTACATATATATCAAAGTATGTTCAAAATATATTTACAACATTTTTAATACGTTTTAATGTTATAAGTTTATTAAGTCAGCTCTCCTCGTTAGTAACCTACAACTAGTTGTCCATAGTTAGATGTACAGAAATAAATCGATATATATATTATCTTGGATCAATCCATGACCCAGTGTATACACATCTCAGGCTAGATCACAACTCAAAGTATATATATTTTTGGAATCAACCTCAACCATGTATAGCTAACTCCAACATTACTGCATATAGAGTGTCTATGGTTGTTCCAAATAATATATATACATGGGTCGATATGATATTTCAAAACATTTGCATACGTGTCTATGGTATCCTAAGATTACATAATATATTAGGATACATGTATAATACAATATAAGTTAGCTAGGATATGGTTTGTATAGAATTGTTACAATATTTCCCGTAGCTACAACAATCAAAAAATATCCAATCTTGTTTTACCCATAACTTCTTCGTTTTAAATCCATTTTGAGTGAATCAAATTGCTATGGTTTCATATTGAACTCTATTTTATGAATCTAAACATAAAAAGTATAGGTTTATAGTCAGAAATACGGGTTACAAGTTATTTTTGTAAAGGTAGTCATTTCAGTCGAAAGAACGGCGTCTAGATGACCATTTTGGAAAACATACTTTCACTTTGAGTTTAACCATGATTTTTGGATATAGTTTCATGTTCATAAGAAAAATCATTTTTCCAGAAGAACAACTTTTAAATCAAATTTTATCATAGTTTTTAATTAACTAACCCAAAACAGCCCGCGGTGTTACTACGACGGCGTATATCCGATTTTATGGTGTTTTTCGTGTTTCCAGGTTTTAAATCATTAAGTTAGCATATCATATAGATATAGAACATGTGTCTAGTTGATTTTAAAAGTCAAGTTAGAAGGATTATGTGATGCCCCGTACAAAACCATCGTGTACGAATCATCAACAACAGGATCATTACAAGGTCAAATACTATATGCGGTTTCAAAAGAAGTTTGCATTCATGAATAAAGGTAACGTTTTAACCAACGTCAAATGTTTTACAACAGAAGTACGCTTCAATGAACAGAAGAAATTTAGTAATAGTACGTGACCCCAATGGTCGTTACAAATCATTGTTTCAAAAGGTAACATAGTTTGAATGCAATAAAAATGTTTCATGCGGTGACATCTCTAGTAAGCACAGCGGAAGTCTACAAGGCATGACTAGTACAGCTGAAGCAAGCAAACCTTAAGCATCTGAGAAAAACATGCTTAAAAACATCAACACAAATGTTGGTGAGCTATAGTTTAAGTATAACAGTAATGTAAGGTAGGAAACGAGATTTTAGTGCTTCAACAACGTTTCAAAACAGTATGAAAAGTATATGTATAACCGTGGGCACTTGGTAACTAACTTAACGTTTATCACCCCCTAAAAGTACACTTGGCGAGTGCGTATGTTTACGAAGTATTAAACACCCGTTAAATGCTAGCGCTACTAGCCCGAGTGGGGATGTCAAACCCTATGGATCCATATCTAAGATTCGCGTTCACCGGTTCAAAGACCAATGACTAAACGTTACCGAGCTAAGGGGAAAGTTTATATCATTGTATAACCCACACATATATAAAGTTTAAGTACTCGTGCCTAGTATGTAAAACATAAAATACGCATGTATTCTCAATTCCCAAAATAATTAAAGTAAAAAGGGGTGCTATAACTCACAGTGTTAAGTAGTAGTAAAGTTGGTTCGGGAAAGTAAGCAAGTATGTAGGTCCGGAAAGTCCTCAACCTAAGTCAAAAGTTACTAAGTTAGTAAATCGTCCCAATAGGTTTATAAGTATGTAAATTAGGTCTTAAGTATCATCATCATTCATCATTAAACAAAAAGTGTAAAGTAAGTTATAAGTCAAGACTAGGGTTTGAAATAAAGGCTGACTTCGATCAGTCACCGCGACCTCTATACAAACTGAAATGAGGTGAGACCAGTGGCCATGGCTCCGTATATGAGTCCTTTAGTTGATGTAAAAGTTCCAGAACCAAAATCATCTTCGTTTGACCGTGGTGACGGTTTAAGTGCGAGTAAGTCAGAATTTTCAGCACAACGTTAAAAGGACATAGTGACGTTCGGAGGGCCATAGATCCTAAACCGTAACTTGGATTAAGACGAGTCTTAAACGAAAAATTATCTACCCGAACAGAGATAACTGAAAATAAACTTTACAGTAGCCCAGGTATTTTGATCAGACCCGAAAAATAGTAGGTTTAGTGTTCCGGTGGGTTCTTGGGGCTCGATGCTCATCACTGTTCTCATCCTTGATGCATATAGCTTCAAGTGTACAATCGTTGATGTGTTTGCATCATCTTTACCAAGTTTTGACCATCATAACATAATTGTAAGTCTAAGATAAGTAGCACAACTCAATTAAGTGTTGCAAGTAGTTTGATGAACCAAAGTTACATCAAGATCTTAGATCCGACACATACATGAACTCTAAAAGTAATATTAAGCTACAAACTTGAAAGTAAACTAAATAATCAAGATCTTAAGTTGTAGAACATAGTTCTTAGTTAGATCTTGAAGATCCAAGACCCAAAAGTCTAGATCTAAAGTTACTAAGTTAAATCCTAAGTCATAACACTTGAATCTTTACTTTAATGAAACCATAAGTTATGAAACTTAGATTCTCATCTTGTAAAGTTTATGTAAGCTTACAAGCTCTTGTTTACAACAAAATAAGAAGACCATAAGCTATAGAAACTTAGATCTATCAAAAGTATATGAAGTTGTAACTAGAAAGTTAAACTTCCATGTTCTTGAACTTACAAAGTTAACTTTTAGTTTCAAGAAAATATGATATCAAGATTAACTAGTAATACTTGACCAAATTAACAACATCACAACCTTAAAGTACAGAAAATGAAGAAATAAGTTAAATCTACAAGTACTAAGTTCATGGTTGTTCATACTTGGAAAGATTCAAGCCAAAGCTTTGATCCTTAAGAAAGTAAACTTTAAGTTTACAACAAGAACACAAGTATGATTTTTACAACTCACGAACTTTAAATCTTTCAAACATTAAGTGTAGAACCATAAACTAGAAAGTTTAGATTCTTTGTTCTTTACAACAAAGATGAAAGTAACCAAGATTAGATGAAGATACAAGTTATAGAACTTGATCTTTAACAAAGATAAACAACAAGTAAGTAATCAACAACAAAGAACAAGTAATCAAAACAAGCAAATGATGATGTATATGTATATATTTCGGTTTTTGGAAGAGAAAAAGAAGAGAGAAAAGCTCATGTTACTTACAATATTTGAGAGAGAATGAGAGAAAAAGGAGAAGTAAGTTTGTGTGTGTGAAAAGTGAATGAAGTATAAGTGATTAAGTAACCAAGATTTGAAAACAAAAACCACCACCACACCCCACCTAGCCGACGGTTTTGGAAGAGAAAAGAGGAAGGGATCAAATGCTCTTTCAACATGGGAGAGTGGTGATAGCTTAGAATGGAAATAAAGTAAATTGACATGGGAAAGAGATGTAAAGGTGCTAGTAACTAGATTCCCATTTTCTAATTAATCTTGTATTAAGCTTAATAAGTCACTAGCAAATTGTTGGGCTCCTAATAGTCCATTAAGAAAGGTAGAGTGGGCTTCCAAGTCCATTAACAAGAATCCATTAATAAAAGGCCCAAGTATGTAAGCATGTAACAAATTAAATAAATAAGCCCAAGTAATTAACTAGTAACCTTAGTTAATTAAAAATGATTAATAATAATTAACCATGTATGTAAATAATATCCAAAATATTATTCGTGAAAAGTTCATGTGTCAGAAAGACGAGTCGGGCCATGTATAGTCAAGTACGGTAACAAGTAAATGTATATAAGTACATTTATTAAATCATAAGTATTAATAATAAAAATTATTAATTAAACGTTGGAAAATCCAGAGTCGTTACCTTACCCACCTGTTAAAGAATATTTCGTCCCGAAATTTTAAGCTGAGGTAGATGGAGGAGTTAGGAAAAGGTGAGGATACTTCTGCATCATTTGATCCTCTCATTCCCAGGTAAACTCAGGTCCTCGTTTGGCATTCCATCGTACTCGAACGATTGGAATCTTGTTGTGTTTTAAAGTTTTGACCTCACGGTCCATAATTTCAACAGGTTCCTCCACGAAGTGGAGTTTGTCATCAATTGTAAGTTCCTCCAAAGGTATGACATGTTCCGGTTCAGCAAGACACTTCTTCAAATTCGACACATGAAAGGTAGGATGAATTGAGCTCAATTATGTTGGAAGATCCAAACGGTAAGCAACGGGTCCAACACGCTCTAAGATTTTAAAAGGACCAATGTATCGCGGGTTAAGATTCCCACGTTTTCCAAAACGGATCACACCTTTCCGACCTTCAACATTACACGGTCACCCACGTTGAATTCAAAGTCTTTACGTTTTAGGTCGGCATAACTCTTTTGACGATCACGGGCCGTCTTAAGCCTCGCTTGAATCTGAACAATCTTCTCAGTTGTTTCGTGAACTATCTCGGGTCCGGTGATTTGCATTTCGCCTACTTCGGCCCAACAAATAGGAGATCGGCACTTGCGGCCATACAACGCTTCAAAAGGTGCGGCACTAATACTCGAATGATAACTGTCGTTGTAAGAGAATTCGGCTAGCGGCAAATGCCTTTCCCAGGCCTTTCCAAAATTAATGACACATGCACGTAACATGTCTTCTAAGGTCTGAATCGTGCGCTCGCTTTGCCCGTCGGTCTGTGGATGATACGCGGTACTCATTTCGAGATGAGTTCCCAAGGCTTCTTGCAAAGAACGCCAAAATCTGGAAGCAAAACGGGGATCGCGATCTGAGATTATCGATAAAGGTACACCATGACGAGATACAACCTCTTTGATGTATAGTTGAGCGAGTCTCTCCATCGTATCCGTCTCTTTCATGGATCAGAAGTGTGCAGATTTAGTGAGACGGTCAACGATAACCCATATGGTATCGTATCCACCCACCGTCCTTGGTAGCTTAGTAATGAAGTCCATCGTTATCCTCTCCCACTTCCATTGAAGTAATCCAGAGGGCCTCTGATGCTCGGCCTTAACTTTCGAGCAAGTCAAATACTTCCCAACATAAGTTGCAACGTCTTTCTTAATATTAAGCCACCAATACTGTTCTTTAAGATCGTGGTACATTTTGCCCGCTCCGGGATGAATCGAATATCTCGACTTGTTGGCTTCATCTAGTATAAGGTTCCGTAGATCTCCATAACGGGGTACCCAAATTCTTCCGGCATAGCATCGGAGTCCAGTCTCCTTAACTTCGAATCGAGAAACAAGAATGTTCAAGCATTCATGAGATATATTCTCCTCCTTGAGAGCCTCATCTTGGGATGCTCGGATCTGACTATTGAGGTTCGAATGAATGGTGATGTTCAGTGCCCGAACAAGAAGAGGTGTCATCCTCTCCTTTCGGCTCAAAGCGTCAGCTACAACATTGGCCTTGCCAGGGTGATAACGAAGTTCACAATCATAGTCGTTTAGCATCTCGATCCATCGACGCTATCTCATATTCAGTTGCTTCTGATCAAAGATGTGTTGGAGACTTTTATGATTGGTGAAAATAGTGCTCTTTGGTCCATAAAGATAGTGTCTCCACAGTTTTAATGCAAAGACAACGGCTCCAAGCTCGAGATCGTGAGTAGTGTAATTTCGTTCGTGAATCTTCAGTTATCGGGAGGCGTAAGCGATAACCTTTGTGCGTTGCATCAGTACACAACCAAAACCACTTTTTGAAGCATTGCAATAAACGACGAAATCGTCACTGCCTTCAGAAAGTGATAAGATAGGTGCGGTGGTTAACTTCTTTTTCAAAGTTTGAAATGCTGATTCCTGTTCGGGTTCCCAAATGAACTTCTTCCCTTTGTGAGTCAGCGCGGTCAAAGGACGCGCAATCAGAGAGAAACCTTCAATAAATCTTCGGTAGTAACCGGCGAGACCTAAAAATTGGCGGATATGAGTCGGAGTAGTGGGGGTCTCCCACTTGCTGATAGCTTCGATATTTGTGGGATCTACCTTGATACCCTGGTCGCTCACAACATGACCCAGAAATTGGACTTCCTTCAACCAAAATTCACACTTGGAGAATTTGGCGTAAAGTTGCTCTTGTCTCAAGAGTTCCAACACTAGAAGAAGATGTTGCTCATGTTCTTCTTCGCTCTTGGAGTAGATGAGGATATCATCTATGAAGACGATAACGAACTTATCCAAGTATGTCTTGCAGACACGATTCATGAGGTACATGAACACGGCAGGTGCTTTAGTTAATCCAAATGGCATTATAAGGAACTCATAATGACCATAACGAGTTTTGAACGCAGTTTTCATTACATCACTCTCCTTCACCCTCAACTGGTGATAACCAGATCGCAAATCGATCTTAGAGTAAACGCTCGATCCTTGTAGTTGATCAAAAAGATCGTCAATTCGGGGAAGAGGATACCGATTCTTGATCGTCAATTTGTTGAGTTCACGGTAGTCGATACACATGCGGAATGATCTGTCCTTCTTCTTCACAAACAAAACAGGTGCACCCCAAGGCGAGAACTTGGTTGGATAAATCCACGGTCTAGGAGTTCTTGTAATTGGCTCTGCAACTCTTGCATTTTGGAAGGTGCGAGTTGGTAAGGTGCGCGAGCTACAGGTGCAGCTCCTGGCAATAAGTTGATCTGAAACTCAACTGCTCTCGGTGACGGTAATCCAGGCAATTCCTCTAGAAAGACATCGGAAAATTTGTTCACAATTCGTACGTCATCCACGCTCTTCACTTCGGTTTCTAATGTTTTCACATGTGCCAAAACAGCAAGACGTCCTTTCTTCATGATCTTTTGCGCTTTCATGCAACTAATGAGATTCAGTTTCGGGCTACAACTCTCTCTGTAAATAATCAGTGGCTCACCATCTCCTTGTGGTATACGGAGAGCTTTATCTCCACAGATAATGTCGGTCCTTATCTTGGTCAACCAGTCCATAGCAACAATAACATCAAAGCTTCCCAACTTAATAGGTATTAAGTCAATCTCGAAATCCACACCAGCTATGTTGATAATAGCTCCTCGGCTAATTTGGTCAACTTTCTCAAGTTTTCCATTGGCTACCTCTACAAGCATACTCTCCTTTAAAGGAACTAACGACCAATTTATCTTATCGCAAAAGTGTCTACATACATAACTTCTATCGACACCAGTATCAAATAGGACAGAAGCTAATAGATTGTTGATAGTGAATATACCTGTGACCAAGTCGGGGTTTTCACGAGCATCCCTTGCATTTACATTGAAAGCTCGTCCACGCGGTGGTCCGCCGTCCTTTCGCTTGTTGGGACACTCATTTCTGAAGTGGCCCGTCTGTCCGCATTCATAACACTTTCTCGGTCCATTGGGGTTCGGCTTCCCAGTCATGGTGGTGATCTTGCAGTCTCTGCCAATATGCCCGGTCTTTTTTGCATTTTTCACAAACAACATTACAGTACCTGCTATGGTGCTTGTAGCACCTCTTGCACTGTGGTAGAGTACCTTTATAGTTGGGGTTTGAGTTGGTGTTTGGATTGGGGTTTCCACCGTTGTTGTTTCCCTTAAAACCCTCATGTCGCTTCACCGGGTTTTGATCATAGGCTCTCCCTTTGTTGTTGTTGTCCCACTTACGCTTTTCACTACTACCCGCTTCGGATTTTGCCTTTTTCGGTTCATCGATGATGATTTGGTTCATTAAGGTATGTGCCATGCGCATTGCTTCTGGGACATTGGGTGGCTTAGACGAGGTGACATTTCCCTTAATGGACTTAGGAAGTCCCCACAAATATCTTTCCATATGTTTAAACTTCGGGGTAACCATCATAGGACACATCAGGGCTAATTCCAGATATCTACGGTTGTAACCATCGAGATCATTTCCTACAACCTTCAACTGCATAAAATCAATCTACATTTTCTGGATCTCGGTCCTAGGGCAATATTCCTCAATAATGGTCCCTTTGAATTCCTCCCATGGCGTAGCATACGCCTCATCAATACCCTTTGCTTGAGCCAATGTGTTCCACCAAGTTAGTGCGCCGTCTGACAGCGTACATGAAGCATACTTGGTTTTGTTCGCCTCCGAGCAGTTACTAAATCTAAACACAGATTCTAATTTCTCAAACCACCTAGTGAGACCAACCGGCCCCTCAGTTCCACTAAAGTTGTGGGGCTTGGAGCTTTGAAACTCTTTGTATGTGCACTCATTACGAATGGGCTGGATAACCGGTGGCGGTGGAGCTTGGGGGTTCATTTCCGCTAGTGCTGCGGCGACTCGTTCATTGATCATTTCCTCGATTTGGGCTGCTGCGGGTGTGGATCTTCCGTTGGCCATTGATGTTCTAAACAAAATTTTTAACTCAAGTCAAAATCCAGTAATCAAATAGTAATAATACAGTATATGGTAACCAACATAGAATCAACACATCACATGTTTATTAAGTAGCGCAACTAGGTACAAATACCACAGAATCATCATACAGTAACGTAAATAGAACACCGCGCAAGAATTAAATAACGTAAAGTTCCATTCATTAATAATAAGTTGCATACATCTGCATAGGTTCGTACAATACATAAGTGAAATATAAAACTACAAATGAGATTACATAACGAAATCTACTACAAAAGCTCTACGGTGACGGTGGGTGAAGGATGTCCAATACGTGGGACATCTGGTCCTCGAGCTCAGCTACCCGAGCATGGAGGATCTCCACTTCCCTTGTCAGTTCCTCGACAGTGAGTGATGGTGGGGTAGGCGGTGCAGTCGGTACGGGTGGTGCTGGTGGAGCTGGTGGTGCAGACGGTCCGGCTCCAGAAGTAGAGGCTGCAAAGCGGTAAGGCTTACGGATGAAGGGATCAGCAGGATACGGCACAAGTCGCTTTCGGGCGGTAACCCTACGACGCCGACCATGAGCGTCAACGAATGTTCGACCTCCATTAATCCCTGGAATGACGGTACCATCAAAACGGTACCTGTAACGACCCGGGAATTTCCGACCAAATTTAAACCTTAATCTTTATACGTTTCCGACACGATAAGCAAAATCTGTAATGTTGAGTCTAGAAAGTTTGAAATCTATATTCGGTTAATCAATTACCCTTTGACCTTGTCTGACGATTCACGAACAATTGTTGTAAATAATTAAATGTATATAAACGTGTATATGTATATGAATATATATAAACAAAATTATATATAATAATTTGAATTAGTATAATATCAAATAATCATTTGAATTAAATAGATAATGTAATGTACAAAATAAATAAGATGTTATTAAATAAAAACATAACTATATATATGTATATATATATTGTAATTGATAAATAATAAATATCCAAGGTATGTTATTTTATAATATATAATTAGTAAAGATGATTAACAAGTTGTAATATTACGATATTAAATATAATTATGAGTTGAAAATATAATTGTTAAAGTAGTATTATTATTATTAATTCCCTTAACATTAACATTAACATTTGTATCATTACTATTATTATATAAAGGGTATATTTATATATGAAACTAGATAAGTATATATTGTTAATATTATTATTATCATTTTATAGTTACTCTTAATTTTATTATTATTATTATTATTATTATTATTATTATTATTATTATTATTATTATTATTATTTTAAATTATGTATTATTATCAATATATCAGTATTTTTATAATTAATTAATATTAATAGTATTATTATTAAGATATTTATTTGTTATTAAATATTATATACATATAAAAGCAGATTATTACGAATTATATCATTATCTGATTGTTGTTTCTTTCTGAGTTTCTGTACAGCTTGTGAGAGGTGTCGACATCTCTCCCTTATATATTAATCGATCAACTCAAGGTTTATTAGAGGGATTCTTTTGTTTATTTTTTTTTTCCTTTCATCATCTATATCACGTTTAACCATCTGAGGATATCTGATTTATTTATTTAATTAATTAAGAAACCGATCGGTTTTCTCTGTTCGCGAGTTAGAATAATGAAAAACTCGAATTCGATCTAGATTTTAAAATATATAAATGTAGGATTATTAGGAATGTTTTACTCTAACTATCTGGGAAATTTTACGTTCCAATTCATTCTATCAAGCTTTAATTTTGAGATTCAAAGTTTTTGTTTTAAAAATCAAACATTGTTCTTCAACCAAATTCGAGATTCCTGTTAGGTTTCAAATCAAATTGAGGACTCAGTTAGTTTCTAATGGTGATTCTTAACACAATTCAGGTTGTGATCTTTGTCTAAAAACGGTCGAAAATCCAAATTCGTGTTTGGAGTTCATCGTGACAAGAACACTGTTACGACAGTTTTAATTATTTATTTTACTTTACTTTCTTTTCTATAAATTTATATTAGCACAGTCAAAACATTTCTGTTTAAGCACAAATTCCAGTTATGTAAATAATTCGCTGAGAGATTTGATTGTGGGTATGATTTATTTATTTGGCGAAGAAGATGAAATGAGCACAAAATATCATACGGTTTATATATATTTTCGCTTAGGATAACATACAGAAAAACGGATTAGAGGAATGGTTTAAGGGTTGTGTTTGTGAATGAGTGGTCTCGGGTTCGAGTCCCGCTGGTGGCATCTTTTTCTTTTCGCCTATTTTGAGAGGTAGTAAATTTTATTTTATTATTATTATTATTATTATCATTAATATAGATTACATTAATATCATTCTTATTATGATTATTCTTATTCTTATTATGATTAAAATAAGTATTAGTATTATTATTACCAATATTATCATTATTAGGAATATAAATATTATTATGATTGTTAAAAATTGTCATTTTTAGTAAAGTTCTTATTAACGTTATTATTATAAATTTTCATTACTATTATTATTATTATTATTATTATTATCATTATTTTCATTTTTATTTTTTTTGTTAACATTATTACTATTATTATTATAATTATAGATGTAAATATTATTATAGAAACGATTATGTTACAAAAACAAATAAAATTATTAATACTATTATTACTACCATTACTATATTATTATTATAATAACCAACAAATTTTTTTTATATAAACAACTACTTTTGATGTATATGATATAAATATATTAACATTTCTACTAACTATTTATCTAATGTATATAAAATAGATATAATTAATTATAAATGAAACTTATAAAATGTTAAATATAACAATTACATCACTAATAATAACATATGAAATTTGTTCGATTACAAGTATATGTTTTAATATACATATGAATGATATAGGTTCCTGAATCCGAGGCCAACCCTACACTTATTCAATGATGTTATATGTATTTTTACTACAAAATACATTAGGTGAGTATATAGTCCCTTTTAAACTCTAAATATTTTTGGGCTGAGAATACATGCGCTGTTTTTATAAATGATTTACGTTATGGACACAAGTGATCAAAAATAAATTCTACGTTGAGTTGTACCATGGCATATTTCTTTATACTTGGTAGCTAATATTTACGTGAGGAGCGTAAACGCGAATCCTGTTGATAGATCTATCGGGCCTGACAACCCCAACCGGGCTGGACGACCAGTTTTAAACGGTTGCACAGTACTTCGTTTCATTACTACACTTGGTACGGTGTAGGGTTTATTTAAGAATATGCTGCTGTGATTTAAATGTTAAGTATGGTTACCAAGTGCTCAATGACTTTTCCATACACGAGGAGTGTATTATGTATAATCTGAAATCTTGTGGTCCATAGTTATAACGCTGCTAGCATCAAACCTATATATCTCACCAACTTTATGTTGACATTTTAAAGCATGTTTATTCTCAGGTACAAATTAAGTCTTCCGCTGTGCATTAGCTCATACTAAAGACATTACTTGGAGTCGATCATCGCAATGGAACCAAATGTTGAAGACCTTGTCCAGGTGGATAAGGACGGGTCTTTACAGGTGGTATCAGAGCGGTGGTCTTAGTGAACCAGGTCTTGCATGAGTGTGTCTAACTGGTAGTCGTTTAGATGCATTTGTAAGTCTGGACTTTGACCGTGTCTACATGTCAAAAGTTTTGCTTATCATATCTAGTCGGAAATTATCTATTTATCATCCTTAAGGAATTGCCTGTTATCAGTCTTAAGTCTAGACACGTCTTACTGCATTTAGTGCATCGATAGTGTATAGACAAAATCCATATCTTAGCACATCTGTAGACTTGCCTGACATATGCCGTAGGTTCCTCTGTAGTCTACGAAATCTCTAGTATTATATATATACAGATATTCTATATAGCTAAAATATCATCCGATATCCGAAAATCATTTCACATCGAAGATCCCTTCCATCCACCAAATTGCCCTCTTGGCGGTGAACTTGAAGCACTTACCGGCGAACCTGTTCGAGAAACCATTTTCTCTCTCATTTCTAGAGTATCTCGTCACGATTATATACTATCCCATATTTCAAATCTTGTTCATTCGCTCATTCCAACCGTCAATCATCCCGGTGTAAGAGAAGAAGTCAACGAACTTCGCGCTCGGGTAGTGGCTTTAGAAAATATGGTGCGAAGGTTACAAACACCAGCAGCAGCTCCGACAGCATAATTCGTACCACCATCATCAACGCCGACAGTACCCTTATCACCCCAAACTACAACTGCATCGTAAACCTCAACATCATAATCTGTGCCTCGGATATCAACATCACACATCTCAATGTTACCATCTATACTTCGAGTATGATCTTCGTTCTACATATCGTTCTACATCGATTATCTCCGCTTTACGTAACATTCTACCTCATTTATCTTCACTTGACATGGCAATTATGTAATTTCTAAAGTTTTAGAGATTATGTAATCTGATATTAACGATAAATCAAATGAGTATAATATCTTATTGACTCATTAAATCCATGATTACATCCGATGAAAATATATATGCAAGTATATTTTCATAAAGATTGTAATTTAAAATTCTTTTGTACAAACTGTTAATGATGGAAATATTTTAACGGGTGGGTAGTACCCGAGGAAGATTTAGAATTCACATTAATAAGTTACACTGTACAATTTTCGAATCTGATTCAACGATCATTTACTATCCTACTTACAACTACCGATATACGTATCCGTTCACCAACGAATAACCATTTCTATTCACATTTCATATTTGGATTTTGACCTATCAGAATCCAACAAGTGGCATAACGAAGAAAACATTGGACAAAAATAAAAAGTGTTAGAAACAAACGAATTAATTAATTGAAATTGTGATAGGATTACACGCTAAATGTTCCGACTAACTGTTCCCAGCTAACTGATTAACATTTAATTTATCGTAATTTACATTCTCGCAATTTTAATTTCTGCACTATACATACCGTCGGGACACATGTACAACAATACGTCGGATTTATTCTGAGACAACACGTTGTATAATAGGTCATGATATATATATTTATTTATTTTACGCATTTTAAATAACGGGACACGTATACAAGGTTTCGACTTATCATATTGACCCATCTATATATATATATTTCGGAACAACCATAGACACTCTATATGTAAAGGTGGGAGTTGGCTATACAGGGTCGGAGTTGATTCCAAAATATATATATACTTTGAGTTGTGATCGACACTGAGACCGGTACACGGGTGACGATACGTATTAATTAATTCGAATATTATATATTTAATTTATATATGAAATTATTAAACTATTGGACAATCGGACTATTGGACTGCTAACTTTGGACGATTAAAATGAATTAAAATGTTGATTATAACATATGAATTTAAACAATTCTTCAAGTTTGCCACTTGACTCTATCTAAACCTCATTCGTATCTTGGCGATTACAATTCGTATTCACAACTTTACACGATTCTTGAAAATGCCTTGATCAAGAAGTTGAACTAGTCGCACCTCATCTACGGAAGAAAGATCTCTGCATATGGTTATGCACCTGAAAATTCTCGAAAACTGAGCTAACACGTAGCAGTGTAAATTTCTTTAGTGTTATTATTATCCAAAATAACTTTGCAATTTCTTTCCAAATTAGCCACTTTTATCACAGCTCCACTTTGACTTCTCAGTAAAACTAGTCTTATTATCATCTCGATATAAATACGCTGTCCTTTCGCCGTCGTTACTGGAGAACCTTTCACGACATCATGTACCAGCAGCTCGGCACCCCTTTGGCGGAATCTGCAAGTCATATTTTGAAAATCTTGCAGAACTTCTCCAGCTATACTTATGATGTTTATCTCTAAGAATTTCATACCCCGAATGTGAAGTTTCTGAAAAACGTCTTGAACTATGAAGTAGTTCTTGAAATGCTGACGAAGCAGCATGTTGTAGACGGTCTTAATGACCAAAAGTTGATGATAAAAGGAGGAAGTGTTAGGAACGCTCGATAGAAAATTTGGTACTGAAAACCGGATTGAGCAAACCGTGAAGGAGACACTGAACAAATTTCAAGGACTAAACTTGTACATAAAGAATCATGATGATTCTGTAGCAAACCCTTTGCTTCTGAATCTAAACCCTTACGGGTCAATCTTCATCATCATCCTTCGACATTAGAAATTCCAAGATATTATCATATCTTTCATTATAAATATCCCCAATATTTCTGAGGATGTTTTCACAGCTATCCTTATCTGAAATCATTTATTCCTCCGTAATATCTGCGATACAATATAAAAGAAACTGTGTTAGTTTCTAAGTTCTAAAACCTTCGAGTTTAAAATAGGAATGTTCTGAAGCAGTGTTGGGAACTGATGCATGAATTAGTATAATATAATGAAACTTGATCAACTTCATTATATTACAGTAAGTCATGTTAAGTTTCTAATGGAATGTGATGATTCACAGTACCATCATCATATGCCATTTTACACGGCTCATACATTCTATCTAATCTCTAAACATATCAAGAAAGTATTCTCTTAATGATTCGGTCTTTTCCAGGATATTCTGGTAATTTGACAAGTCTAAAATCGTGCCATGACCATTTCTTTCTAAGAGCATTAGCTATGTTCATTCTGAATTTCATACCTACGAATTCCGAACCATTATTCGCTTGACTCAAGTCGGGAAGAGATAACGAAAACATGAAGCTTTGAAAAATAATGAAGAATACAAAGGCCGAAGACCACCCAGGATTTACAAACCGTGTATATCAATACGTATTGCAACATAAAGACACGGGAGAATTAAAAATATTATATTTCGAGAAAATAATAGAAGTAAATAGATTCTTCCGGCGGTAAATGAAAGAGAAGAATGAAAGATATGAAAGTTAGAAGTATAATGAGAATCAAAACGGGATGGAGCATATTAAGGAATGAGTAGAGGGGGAAAAGAATAGAAGGTGTGAATTGTAAAGAAACGAAGGGGTGAATTTATAGTGAAGTATCCGACAAAGAAATCGAAACAGATTGCCGCATTAAATCAAAGAAGATCCTGATTTCTTTAATCGCCGAAGAACCAAATCTTATTATAAAGATTTTCTTTTAAATCCCTTAAATTCCGGAAATTCACTATGACTACGTCAAAAGTTAGATATCTATCTCAATCTCGTGTGGCAGCTTCACTCGTACGCTTCACATAATCGAATTGTTTTACCACTATTACTAAATGGTGATAAAACTCTAATTATCAATTCATACTCGTCATAAAGACATTTTATTGTTAATCATGACGATCTCGATCAAATTTCGGGGACGAAATTTTTTAACGGGTGGGTACTGTAACGACCCGGGAATTTCCGACCAAATTTAAACCTTAATCTTTATACGTTTCTGACACGATAAGCAAAATCTGTAATGTTGAGTCTAGAAAGTTTGAAATCTATATTCGGTTAATCAATTAACCTTTGACCTTGTCTGACGATTCACGAACAATTGTTGTAAATAATTAAATGTATATAAACGTGTATATGTATATGAATATATATAAACAAAATTATATATAATAATTTGAATTAGTATAATATCAAATAATCATTTGAATTAAATAGATAATGTAATGTACAAAATAAATAAGATGTTATTAAATAAAAACATAACTATATATATGTATATATATATTGTAATTGATAAATAATAAATATCCAAGGTATGTTATTTTATAATATATAATTAGTAAAGATGATTAACAAGTTGTAATATTACGATATTAAATATAATTATGAGTTGAAAATATAATTGTTAAAGTAGTATTATTATTATTACTTCCCTTAACATTAACATTAACATTTGTATCATTACTATTATTATATAAAGGGTATATTTATATATGAAACTAGATAAGTATATATTGTTAATATTATTATTATCATTTTATAGTTACTCTTAATTTTATTATTATTATTATTATTATTATTATTATTATTATTATTATTATTATTATTATTATTATTATTATTTTAAATTATGTATTATTATCAATATATCAGTATTTTTATAATTAATTAATATTAATAGTATTATTATTAAGATATTTATTTGTTATTAAATATTATATACATATAAAAGCAGATTATTACGAATTATATCATTATCTGATTGTTGTTTCTTTCTGAGTTTCTGTACAGCTTGTGAGAGGTGTCGACATCTCTCCCTTATATATTAATCGATCAACTCAAGGTTTATTAGAGGGATTCTTTTGTTTATTTTTTTTTTCCTTTCATCATCTATATCACGTTTAACCATCTGAGGATATCTGATTTATTTATTTAATTAATTAAGAAACCGATCTGTTTTCTCTGTTCGCGAGTTAGAATAATGAAAAACTCGAATTCGATCTAGATTTTAAAATATATAAATGTAGGATTATTAGGAATGTTTTACTCTAACTATCTGGGAAATTTTACGTTCCAATTCATTCTATCAAGCTTTAATTTTGAGATTCAAAGTTTTTGTTTTAAAAATCAAACATTGTTCTTCAACCAAATTCGAGATTCCTGTTAGGTTTCAAATCAAATTGAGGACTCAGTTAGTTTCTAATGGTGATTCTTAACACAATTCAGGTTGTGATCTTTGTCTAAAAACGGTCGAAAATCCGAATTCGTGTTTGGAGTTCATCGTGACAAGAACACTGTTACGACAGTTTTAATTATTTATTTTACTTTACTTTCTTTTCTATAAATTTATATTAGCACAGTCAAAACATTTCTGTTTAAGCACAAATTCCAGTTATGTAAATAATTCGCTGAGAGATTTGATTGTGGGTATGATTTATTTATTTGGCGAAGAAGATGAAATGAGCACAAAATATCATACGGTTTATATATATTTTCGCTTAGGATAACATACAGAAAAACGGATTAGAGGAATGGTTTAAGGGTTGTGTTTGTGAATGAGTGGTCTCGGGTTCGAGTCCCGCTGGTGGCATCTTTTTCTTTTCGCCTATTTTGAGAGGTAGTAAATTTTATTTTATTATTATTATTATTATTATCATTAATATAGATTACATTAATATCATTCTTATTATGATTATTCTTATTCTTATTATGATTAAAATAAGTATTAGTATTATTATTACCAATATTATCATTATTAGGAATATAAATATTATTATGATTGTTAAAAATTGTCATTTTTAGTAAAGTTCTTATTAACGTTATTATTATAAATTTTCATTACTATTATTATTATTATTATTATTATCATTATTTTCATTTTTATTTTTTTTGTTAACATTATTACTATTATTATTATAATTATAGATGTAAATATTATTATAGAAACGATTATGTTACAAAAACAAATAAAATTATTAATACTATTATTACTACCATTACTATATTATTATTATAATAACCAACAAATTTTTTTATATATAAACAACTACTTTTGATGTATATGATATAAATATATTAACATTTCTACTAACTATTTATCTAATGTATATAAAATAGATATAATTAATTATAAATGAAACTTATAAAATGTTAAATATAACAATTACATCACTAATAATAACATATGAAATTTGTTCGATTACAAGTATATGTTTTAATATACATATGAATGATATAGGTTCCTGAATCCGAGGCCAACCCTACACTTATTCAATGATGTTATATGTATTTTTACTACAAAATACATTAGGTGAGTATATAGTCCCTTTTAAACTCTAAATATTTTTGGGCTGAGAATACATGCGATGTTTTTATAAATGATTTACGTTATGGACACAAATGATCAAAAATAAATTCTACGTTGAGTTGTACCATGGCATATTTCTTTATACTTGGTAGCTAATATTTACGTGAGGAGCGTAAACGCGAATCCTATTTATAGATCTATCGGGCCTGACAACCCCAACCGGGCTGGACGACCAGTTTTAAACGGTTGCACAGTACTTCGTTTCATTACTACACTTGGTACGGTGTAGGGTTTATTTAAGAATATGTTGCTGTGATTTAAATGTTAAGTATGGTTACCAAGTGCTCAACGACTTTTCCATACACGAGGAGTGTATTATGTATAATCTGAAATCTTGTGGTCCATAGTTATAACGCTGCTAGCATCAAACCTATATATCTCACCAACTTTATGTTGACATTTTAAAGCATGTTTATTCTCAGGTACAAATTAAGTCTTCCGCTGTGCATTAGCTCATACTAAAGACATTACTTGGAGTCGATCATCGCAATGGAACCAAATGTTGAAGACCTTGTCCAGGTGGATAAGGACGGGTCTTTACAGTACCGCTTCTTCGACGAGGTGGAGGGTGGCTGTACAGGTGCATCATCAGGGTCCTCATCTGAATCCTCGTCACTAGAGTCGTCAGAGGATGAGTCGTCGGATGAAGAATCGGCGGATGATGGGTCATCTAGATCGGCTGGGGGTGGCTGCACGGGTGGATCTCCTCGGGCGGCCATCATCTGTCGGTATCTGGCAGGCCCGATCGGCACGAGACGTCCATCAGGAAGGCGTCGGCACCAATGGTTATGCTTATTACGGACTGGAGCTTCCCCAAGTTTCGCGGGAATCACAGCACCACCAGGATGGTGCTGTGGCTCTGGAGGTCCTGGGGCAAGTGGAGCTAGAATCTCCGGTGGGTCCACGTGTCCGTCTGAGGTAATCACTGGGTCGGGCGTATGGCTACTGGCTCCAGTGGATGAAGCGCCTGAGTCACTGGAAGGTGTCGACAACGGCATTTAAGAATCGACAACAATGGTCGGTGAGGTGGCTGATGAGTCTGTGTCGCTGTCCAAAATGATGACAGGTGGAATATCCGACATCTGAACAAGGAAAAATAACTTTTTCCATGTCAGTAAGTCATAAAGCTAGCACGTATTAGGCAAAGTAACTACGACAGTCTAAATCATGTGTAACAGTAAGTAGCATGGTAATAACGGCAAGTATCATGCAATCGAAAACAGATAATAGCTTGTAGTAGTGAAGTCATGTAGTAACATACGACATATAGCAGTAAAAGTAAGCAGCAGCATGCAGCAAATTCCGCAGAAACAAGTAAACTAGCAAGTTGTAGATTAGTCCTATTAGTGAATCCTACTCGGGTCGGTCCAGACTCACTAATGCAACCTAATTCCCTACAACCTGGCTCTGATACCAAATGTGATGCCCCGTACAAAACCATTGTGTACGAATCATCAACAACAGGATCATTACAAGGTCAAATACTATATGCGGTTTCAAAAGAAGTTTGCATTCATGAATAAAGGTAACGTTTTAACCAATGTCAAATGTTTTACAACAGAAGTACGCTTCAATGAACAGAAGCAATTTAGTAATAGTACGTGACCCCAATGGTCGTTACAAATCATTGTTTCAAAAGGTAACATAGTTTGAATGCAATAAAAATGTTTCATGCGGTGACATCTCTAGTAAGCACAGCGAAAGTCTACAAGGCATGACTAGTACAGCGGAAGCAAGCAAACCTTAAGCACCTAAGAAAAACATGCTTAAAAATGTCAACACAAAGGTTGGTGAGCTATAGTTTAAGAATAATAGTAATGTAAGGTAGGCCACGAGATTTCAGTGCTTCAACAGCGTTTCAAAACAGTATGAAAAGTATAAGTATAACCGTGGGCACTTGGTAACTAACTTAACGTTTATCACCCCCTAAAAGTACACTTGGCGAGTGCGTATGTTTACGAAGTATTAAACACCCGTTAAATGCTAGCGCTACTAGCCCGAGTGGGGATGTCAAACCCTATGGATCCATATCTAAGATTCGCGTTCATTGGTTCAAAGACCGATGACTACACGTTACCGAGCTAAGGGAAAAGTTTATGCCGTTGTATAACCCACACATATATAAAGTTTAAGTACTCGTGCCTAGTATGTAAAATGTAAAATGCGCATTATTCTCAGTTCCCAAAATAGTTAAAGTAAAAAGGGATGGTATAACTCACAGTGTAAAGTAGTAGTAAATTTGGTTCGGGAAAGTAAGCAAGTATGTAGGTCCGGAAAGTCCTCAACCTAAGTCAAAAGTTACAAAGTCAGTAAATCGTCCCAATAGGTTTATAAGTATGTAAATTAGGTCTTAAGTATCATCATCATTCATCATTAAACAAGAAGTGTAAAGTAAGTTATAAGTCAAGACTAGGGTTTGAAATAAAGGCTGACTTCGATCAGTCTCTGCGACCTCTATACAAACTAAAATGAGGTGAGACCAGTGGCCATGGCTCCGTATATGAGTCCTTTAGTTGCTGTAAAAATTCCAGAACCAAACTCGTCTTCGTTTGACCGTGGCGACGGTTTAAGTGCGAGTAAGTCAGAATTTTCAGCACAACGTTAAATGGACATAGTGACGTTCGGAGGGCCATAGATCCTAAACCGTAACTCGGATTAAGACGAGTCTTAAATGAAAAATTATATACTCGAACAGAGCTAACTGAAAATAAACTTTACAGTAGCCCAGGTATTCTGATAAGACCCGAAAACATAGTAGGTTTAGTGTTCCAGTGGGTTCTTGGGGCTCGATGCTCATCACGGTTCTTATCCTTGATGCATATAGCTTCAAGTGTACAACTCGTTGATGTGTTTGCATCATCTTTACCAAATTTTAACCATAATAACACAAGTGTAAGTCTAAGATAAGTAGCACAACTCAATTAAGTATTGCAAGTAGTTTGATGAACCAAAGTTACATCAAGATCTTAGATCCGACACATACATGAACTCTAAAAGTAATATTAAGCTACAAACTTGAAAGTAAACTAAATACTCAAGATCTTAAGTTGTAGAACATAGTTCTTAGTTAGATCTTGAAGATCCAAGACCCAAAAGTCTAGATCTAAAGTTACTAAGTTAAATCCTAAGTCATAACACTTGAATCTTTACTTTAATGAAACCATAAGTTATGAAACTTAGATTCTCATCTTGTAAAGTGTATGTAAGCTTACAAGCTCTTGTTTACAACAAAATAAGAAGACCATAAGCTATAGAAACTTAGATCTATCAAAAGTATATGAAGTTGTAACTAGAAAGTTAAACTTCCATGTTCTTGAACTTACAAAGTTAACTTTTAGTTTCAAGAAATATGATATCAAGATTAACTAGTAATACTTGACTAAATTAACAACATCACAACCTTAAAGTACATAAAATGAAGAAATAAGTTAAATCTACAAGTACTAAGTTCATGGTTGTTCATACTTGGAAATATTCAAGCCAAAGCTTTGATCATTAAGAAAGTAAACTTTAAGTTTACAACAAGAACACAAGTATGGTTTTTACAACTCATAAACTTTAAATCTTTCAAACATTAAGTGTAGAACCATAAACTAGAAAGTTTAGATTCTTTGTTCTTGGTTCTTTACAACAAAGATGAAAGTAACCAAGATTAGATGAAGATACAAGTTATAGAACTTGATCTTTAACAAAGATAAACAACAAGTAAGTAATCAACAACAAAGAACAAGTAATCAAAACAAGCAAATGATGATGATGTATATGTATATATTTTGGTTTTTGGAAGAGAAAAAGAAGAGAGAAAAGCTCATGTTACTTACAATATTTGAGAGAGAATGAGAGAAAAAGGAGAAGTAAGTTTGTGTGTGTGAAAAGTGAATGAAGTATAAGTGATTAAGTAACCAAGATTTGAAAACAAAAACCACCTCCACACCCCACCTAGCCGACGGTTTTGGAAGAGAAAAGAGGAAGGGATCAAATGCTCTTTCAACATGGGAGAGTGGTGATAGCTTAGAATGGAAATAAAGTAAATTGACATGGGAAAGAGATGTAAAGGTGCTAGTAACTAGATTCCCATTTTCTAATTAATATTGTATTAAGCTTAATAAGTCACTAGCAAATTGTTGGGCTCCTAATAGTCCATTAAGAAAGGTAGAGTGGGCTTCCAATTCCATTAACAAGAATCCATTAATAAAAGGCCCAAGTATGTAAGCATGTAACAAATTAAATAAATAAGCCCAAGTAATTAACTAGTAACCTTAGTTAATTAAAAATGATTAATAATAATTAACCATGTATGTAAATAATATCCAAAATATTATTCGTGAAAAGTTCATGTGTCACAAAGACGAGTCGGGTCATGTATAGTCAAGTACGGTAACAAGTAAATGTATATAAGTACATTTATTAAATCACAAGTATTAATAATAAAAATTATTAATTAAACGTTAGAAAATCCAGGGTCGTTACAGATTAACTTTTGTTTGCGAACAAGTTTAGAATTAACTAAACTATGTTTCAGTGATTACAAGTTTAAACCTTCGAATAAGGTAGTTTTATATATATGAATCGAATGATGTTATGAACATCATTACTACCTCAGGTTTTGTGGATAAACCTACTGGAAATGAGAAAAATAGATCTAGCTTCAAAGGATCCTTGGATGACTTGAAAGTTCTTGAAGCAAGATCATGACATGAAAACAAGTTCAAGTAAGATTTTCACTCGAAATAAGATTGTTAAAGTTATAGAAATTGAATCAAAGTTTGAATATGAGTATTACCTTATATTAGAAAGATATCTTATTGTAAATAAGAAAGATTTCTTGAGGTTAGATGATCACTCAAAGTGGATTTGCAAGATTGGAAGTAAGCTAGCAAACTTGGAAGTGTTGTTGGTGTGTTCTTGAGTAGTTGTTTTGTAACTTGGTTTATGTATGGATTTATGAACTAGATTGAGCTAGATTTTGATGAAGATGATGAAGAACACTTAGAACAAAGGAAGAACACTTGAGAGAGAGTAATTTGATTCAAGAAAATTTCAAAGTGAATGTGTTTGTGGTGTGCCATATTCACGTGAAGTATGGAGTCCATACAGGCTCCATTAGTTTGTTGTTTTTTTAGATATTTCTTGCTAGATGTTAAATAATGGTTCCCACATGTGTTAGGTGACTCACATGGGCTGCTAAGATCTAATCATTGGAGTGTATATATCAATAGTAAATACATTTAGGAGCTGTGTATTGTACGAGTACAAATACGAGTGCATACGACTAGAATTGTTGATGAAAATGAACGAGTATGTAATTGTAAGTATTTTTGTTAAGTAGAAGTACTTTGATAAGTGTCTTGAATTCTTTCAAAAGTGTATGAATACATATTAAAACACTACATGTATATACATTTTAACTGAGTCGTTAAGTCATCATTAGTCGTTACATGTAAGTGTTGTTTTGAAACCTTTAGGTTAACGATCATGTTAAATGTTGTTAACCCATTGTTTATTATATCTAAAGAGATATTAAATTATTACATTATCATGATATTATGATGTATTAATATATCTTAATATGATATATATACAATTAAATGTCGTTACAACGATAATCGTTACATATATGCCTCGTTTTGAAATCATTAAGTTAGTAGTCTTGTTTTTACATATGTAGTTCATTGTTAATATACTTAATGATATTTTTACTTATCATAATATCATGTTAACTATATATATATATATATATATATATATATATATATATATATATATATATATATATATATATATATATATATATATATATATATATATATATATATATATATATATATATATATATATGACATCATATAGTTTTTACAAGTTTTAACGTTCGTGAATCACCGGTCAACTTGGGTGGTCAATTGTCTATATGAAACCTATTTCAATTAATCAAGTCTTAACAAGTTTGATTGCTTAACATGTTGGAAACACTTAATCATGTAAATATCAATTTCATTTAATATATATAAACATGGAAAAGTTCGGGTCACTACAATAGTTGGGTTAGCGAGAGGTTGGGAGTTCGAGCCCGGGCAAGGGCACTTATTTTGTTGGAACTTTTTCTTTAAGGTATTATTATTATTATTATTATTATTATTATTATTATTATTATTATTATTATTATTATTATTATTATTATTATTATTATTATTATTATTATTATTATTATTATTTTTATTATTATTATTATTATTATTATTATTATTATTATTATTATTATTATTATTATTATTATTATTATTATTATTATTATTATTATTACTATCATAGTTATTTTTATTATTATTAGTATTATTATTACTACTATTAACTTAAGTATCATTATTAACAATATCATTTTTTTGTTAGTATTATCATTATTAATAAAGTTATTATTATTATTATTATTATTAGTAAATCCATTATTATCAAGACTATCATTTTTTAACAGATAAATATTTTGTACATAAAATATACTTATTTCATATACTATAATTGAATTAATATTTCATATAACTATATATCAAAAATATTAACAATACTTATATAAATACTTACATATAACAAACTATTGATTTTTAAATATATATTAATATAACTAAATGTATAGATATTAATCATTTTAAATATATATACAAAATAAATATATATAACATATAATTTAAGATGTAATATAAGTATATGTTTTTAAATGGAATTTAATATAAACTCTACATAACTACAAATATATAAATAATATATATTAATAAATGAAATTATGTGATTTCTATTATATGTTTTAATAGATATACAAATGATATAGGTTCGTGAATCCGAGGCCAACCTTACATTGTTCAGTATTGTCGTATGCATATTTTTACTACAAAATATCGTATGGTGAGTTCATTTGATTCTCTTTTACTCTTTACATTTTTGGAACTGAGAATACATGCGCTGTTTTTATAACTGCTTTATTAAATGCTTTTGAAATCTATATTTTTGAACTGCGAATACATGAGATGATTTTATAAATGTTTGACGAGATAGACATAAGCAAAACATTCCTCGAATGAATTATTATGCAGACAGAAGTTCTGTGGATTATTATTGAATTAGTTGGACATGATAATTGACACTAATTGTTGTGAATATTTTTCCCCTGATTATTATTGCTTGGTAACCTAAGAATTAGAATCGGGTATGGCCCTAATTCACGCGAATCCTAAAGGTAGCTACCGAGTTTAATACCCCCACCCAGAATGTTCACTAGACGGAAGAGCTAGTGGGCGTGGTGTTTAGTACTTCGAGGTTTATGTATTATACAGACGAGATGTTCTGTTTTGGGGATATTTGATGTGCATTATATGTTAAGGTCGGTTACCAAGCCAAGCTATGAAAGCAATGTGAATGTTATGTATCGAGAGAATGATTTTTATACACATGTTATGTGTATTATTTTTGTGCACGAGATATGTGTACGGTTATTTAAAAATCACGAGGCAACCTACGGGGGAGAAAAGGATACGAACCTACTCTGCTAAGCATTATGAAAAGTGGTTTTGTACACGAGATAGGTGTACTATATTTGAATCTTGTGGTCTATCAAAATGATGAATTTTACTGTTTATGATAAACCTATGAACTCACCAACCTTTTGGTTGACACTTGAAAGCATGTTTATTCTCAGGTATGAAAGAAATCTTCCGCTGTGCATTTACTCACTTTAGAGATATTACTTGGAGTCATACATGACATATTTCAAAATACGTTGCATTCGAGTCGTTGAGTTCATCAAGAATATTATTAAGTCATTTATAGTTGGATATATTATGAAATGGTATGCATGCCGTCAACTTTCGATGCGATGAAAGTTTGTCTTTAAAAAACGAATGCAATGTTTGTAAAATGTATCATTTAGAGGTCAAGTACCTAGCGATGTAATCAACTATTGTGAATCGTTTATAATCGATATGAACGGGTCCTTTCAGTATTGCGCCAAACATGCGCAAAGCAGTGCGCCCAAGAATCATGTTAAACCGCGACTGAGTTCGCATGACATAAAGGTTCAACAAAGCTTAGCGCCTTAGCGATTCATCGCAGTCTTCTACTAATTCAACTTGCAATTCCAACTGACCAATAGGCCAAGTTGATTCCACTGAAAAACCAGCAAGGGAAACCGCAGTAGGTTTAATCAAGGCTTGAATATTCACAGGCAACTTACTAAAACATTGCGCATACATTACATCTACACTGCTACCAGTGTCAACATGAACCTTCATAATCACAATACCAGTATTCGCAATGCGGCATGAAACCACCACTGGCTTATCAAGATCCGCGCTCAAGTTTACAGGAGGAAAAGTAATAGAGGGACATTGCCAGTTCGCGATTTGTTCAGATATTTGGAATACTAACACTTCGCCTTGTACCTCTACCACATTAATGACCTGAATTCCGCGCAAATTTTCTTTCTTACTTACCATTTTTACCCCAAGATTCTTCACCATAGGAGCTTTTCGATCAGCAGCGTTTGGTACTTGCAGAGCATTAGACTCTGCAGGCAAGATAATTGCATTCGCAATACTTGCAGCACCTTGTGCTATTAAATGATCCAGTTTGCCTTGCTCATATGCCTCCGCGATCAGTTCTGCCAAATCCCTACAGGGATTGGTATCATGGCCGTAATCATCATGAAAAATACAAAACTTGGATTTGTCTCGTCTGCTGTTCTCCGCTAAAGGTTAAGGATCTGGAAAAGACCTCGCAACCCTTTCTTGTAAAAGAATTTCTTTAGGTGTTTTTGTTAACATCTGGATAATATTGAAAGACTCATTATTCCATTTTCGCGAAGAATAACGATCTCGACGATTATATCCATGATTATCATTTTGATCTTGATGTCTATCATTACGCGGGTAACCGCCGCCGCCATTTCGCCTTGGATATCCTGATCCGCGATAATTATCGCTATTTCCATCACGGAAAGAATCATTATCATCCCGCTAACTTTTATCCTTGCCCCACCCACATGCAGGGATTATAGTACTATCCTCTCCACCCCTGAGATAATCATACGTTTCTTGTTGTACTTTAGCAAAAGTTGGCGGAACATCTCTTCGCAATCGACGTACAAGCGTTGGTTGTCGTTGCGGATTAATAGCATGCAAAAACCCAGAGATTTTTTGATCCTCATTCAAACTTGGTATCTTTTGGCACTCATAAATATACCGCGTAAGTAATGCGCTTAAAGTTTCCTTGTTGCCTTGTTTGATGCCATGACATTCTATATGCGTCTTCTTCTGCGGTAAAAGATTTTGGAACTGCAGCAAAAACTTATCGCGAAGATCAACAAAGCCGATAATACTGCGAGCTTGCAAGCTATGGAACCACTCCCTTGCTGACCCTTGTAAAACCATAGAAAATACTCTACACGCAACCGGCTCATCCCAATTATAGGTACTTACCACCCCTTCGAACCGCTGCAAAAAAATTCAAGGGGCCAATTATGAAAGGACCCGTCCTAATCCATCTGGACGAAGTCACCAACATCTGATTCCATTGCGATGATCGACTCCAAATAATGTCTTTAAAATGAGCAAATGCACAGCGGAAAGTTTCTTTCGTACCTGAGAATAAACATGCTTTCAAGTGTCAACCAAAAGGTTGGTGAGTTCATAAGTTTATCATAAATCAATAAAATTCATCATTTTGATAGACCACAAGATTTAAATGCTGCATGGTACAAATGGGCGCGAATCCTATACCCACCTGTAATGTACATGCTATATCTTTTAAATACAGTACAACTTTCTCGTGTACGAAACCAATTTCATAAATCATAGTAAGCTTACACAAATCTTGTGCACAAAAATAACATACACATAACCTGTGTATAAAATCATTCTCTCGATATATAACATTCACAACATCTGGTGGCAATTATCATGTCCACATAATTCAATGGTGGCAATTATCATGTCCACATAATTCAATGGTGGCAATTATCATGTCCACATAATTCAATAGTAATCCGCAGAACTTCTGTCTGCATAATAATTCATTCGAGGAATGTTTTGCTTGTGTCTATCTCGTCAAACATTTATAAAAGCATTTCATGTATTCGTAGTTCAAAATGTATTTCAAAAGCATTTAATAAAGCAGTTGTAAAAGTAGCGCATGTATTTTCAGTCCCAAAAATGTAAAGAGTAAAAGGGAATCAAATGAACTCACATAATGTATTTTGTAGTAAAAATACATATGACTATATTGAACAACTGAACAATGCAGGGTTGACCTCGGATTCACGAACCTGTATTAGTATTATATATCAGGTAACATCATAAACGTACAATGATAATAAATTAAATATTAATTATAAAAGTTTTATGTTAAATTCCAATATGTACTTTATTTATTTATTACATCCTTAATTTATATGTGATATATGTATATTAAATATATTTGTTTTTATATACATTAATATTAAGTTATCATAATATTCAATTATTAATAAAAAGATATAATTTCTTTGGTAAAATATTTTAATAATTTTATCTATAACTTATTATAATATATTTATGATTATGTTATTGATATTGTATTATATTTTAATGTTCATGTAAGTTATATAATGTTTTAATTTATATCTATAAAACTTTATAATAATGTCTAATTAATATTATAACAATGTTTCATAATATATATATTACAATATACCTTTTATGAAGATATTTAGTTATTACATAATAATTATATCCATGTTATTAATAATATTATATGCAAATTTAAATAATATTAACGTATTAAATATAATAATTTGTAATGTGTTTTGAAATCTTTATATGAAAATTTTAATAATAATAATAATAACTATCATAATGATACACCTTTTAGTGATATTTCTATTAGTAATGTTTATAATAATAATAATAATAATAATAATAATAATAATAATAATAATAATAATAATAATAATAATAATAATAATAATAATAATAATAATAATAATAATAACAATTAGGAGTTCTACCTCAAAAAGGAAATGGCTTAAAATAATGCCCCAGCCCGGGTTCGAACCCAAGACCTCTCGGTCACTCATCAAACACCCAAACCGATTGGACCACTTTGTTTTTCGGTTTATTAACACGACCCAATTGTATTATCTGTTTCTATCTGTTAACATCCCAACTAGAATTTGGGCCAACATAAAACTGCATCTCACAACAGCCCACATCAGATTCATTTGGCCCAAGCTTTAAACTTGTTTCGATGCCCTGGTTAAATCACGAAGCAATGAGAAGCAGACAACCCTAAAAAGGGTTCCGGTGTTTATTTTATTTATTTATTTTTTTTAACTCATAATAATACTAGTATATAGATATAGATAATATTAACACTAAATATAAAATATCTATACCTAATCAAGAAAACGTGTGGGGATTGTAGGGTTCGACAGCATGATAAATGGAAAACAGCTCGATCCTTCATCATCCTCATTCGTAATTCATCCATCATAATCATCAACATAATCCCACTAGCAAAAGAAATGATAGTTGTTGCAATTTAATAATTGAGTGGGTTTGGTGGTTGTCTGCCATAGTTGTAAAGGAGAAAGGTATGTGTAAATCTTCTATATTATTTAATACATTTATCATTATCATTTAAACATCATCACCTTTCATCTTTACGTATTACTTGAAAGTAGAAAAGAGCAGCAGTTGTTGCTGCAGTCGGTCTGAAACAGAAACATTACATTGGAATCGCAGCAAAGATGATTAAGATTGAGTTTTAGAACAACAAGAAAACAAGCAGGGTTGGCGATGGTGGTTTGAGGTGTTTAAGGGTGATGATTTTGTTATGGTTCGGGTGATGTTTTGTGGTAGTGATATATTTAGCGAAGGTGGTTCCAATAGTAGCCGAACAATTTGGTTTTTGATAAATGGTTTGTGGGTTTTGATGATAATAAATGAATATAAGAACAGGAACAAGAGATGCGTTGTGTTTGTGGCCAAAGTTCGAAAAGTAACCATGAATAGCCGATGTTTATTGATCAAAGGTGGTTAAGGGTACTCATCAACTCATGGTGGAATGGCAGTTTATATGGTGAGTGGTATGTCATGGTAAAAACTTACGGTGGTGGTGATAATGGTAGTAGTGGTGGCCGTGAGATAGAATGGAGTGTGTTGATATTGTTAATCAAGAACAGGAAAAAAAGAAAAAAAAAAAAGAAGATGAGATAGATAGATGGTTTTTGGTTTCTGAATTCTTGTATCATATTTAATTACAGTTAATGAAATTCACTTAACATTTGTTTGATAGTTTGATTGGCTCGACATAATTCAATCTTGTCAGAAGAAATTTGATAAAGGTGCAATTGACCTCAACTGTTTTTGTTTGTTACTCTGTGATGGAATTAGATTCTGTAACAAAATTTGAGATAGAGGACAAAGTGTAAAAAGGGTGATCGTGATGTTGAACAGATTTTGTTTTCCAATTCTAATTATACGATTTTATATAAATAAAACTAATGAATATAAATTAATGATTAATAATTATAAATATTTTAATTATAATAAAAAATACAAATAATAATAAGAGTAATAATAATAATAATAATAATAATAATAATAATAATAATAATAATAATAATAATAATAATAATAATAATAATAATAATAATAATAATAATAATAATAATAATAATAATAAGCCATAATGATAATTTTAGTGAAGTGGTTAATAATAATGCTGATTAATGTAAATAATGAAAGTAGTAATAGTAATACAAAACTTAATATTGTTCATCTTGATAATAATAATAATAATATTAGTAATAATGTTAATATAACAAGTTATATATAAATTTTCATATCTATATGTTATAATAACATTCATAATACTGATATTATTATTAACATTTATTTTAAAGGAAATAATAATGATCTTAATATAATAACTATAATTTAACTTGTAATTAAATTAGATGTAATGTACATTATGTAATATCTTTTATCGAATATTGGGTATTTATATTTTTATAAACATTACCATATATACACCATTATTTATATATAGATTTCATATATATATATATATATATATATATATATATATATATATATATATATATATATATATGCATTTTAATAGTAACTTAATAAATCTATATTCTACTTTATATTTTTAATTCTAATTGATTAAAGTGTATTTTATTAATTTCAAATATACTATATACATTTATATTTAAATATGTATATTTATATTTACATGATTAGTTACACACAATTGTTCGTGAATCGTCGAGCACGGTCAAGGGTAATTAATTACATGAATATAGTTCCAAAATTTTAGAGACTCAACATTACAGATTTTGCTTATCGTGTCGGAAACATATAAAGATTAAAGTTTAAATTTGATCGGAAATTTAAATTTGATCGGAAATTTCCGGGTCATCACAGTACCTACCCGTTAAAGAAATTTCGTCCCGAAATTTGAGTGAGGTCGTCATGGCTAACAATAAAAAAATGTTTTCATGACGAATATGGGTTGATAAATAGAGTTTTATCATTTTAATTAATATAGATAAAACAATTTGATTACTCGAAGAGTACGAATGAAGCTATCACTGAATAGTGAAATGAGAAAGACCAGTTTTATCATAACTTTTGATTAGTCATGGTTGAATTCCGGAATTCAAGGGATTTAAAGAAAATCTTTGTAATAAGATTTGGTTCTTCGGCACTTTAGAAAATCAGGATCTTCTTTGATTAAATGCAATAATCTATTTCGATTGCTCTGTCGGATATTTCACTATAAATTCACCCCATTCGTTTCCTTATCTCCATATCTCACACCTTCTATCCTCAATTCATACTTTAAAACATTCATCAATATGTTCCATCCCATTTTGATCCTTGATATACTTCTAACCTTCACATCTGTCATTCTTCTTTTTCATTTATCACCGGAGGATTTTATTTATTTTTACTATTACCTTGGGGTTATAGTAATTTTAATTCTCCCGTGCCTTTACGTGGCAATACGTTTTGATATGCACGGTTTGTAATTTATGTGTTGTTGTCAAGCTTTATATTTTCTTTTATATTTAGGAGTCCCATTCCTTTGTCTCTTCTTCCCGACTTCAAATCAAGCGAATAATGGTCCAGAATTTGTAGAATATGAAATTCGGAATGAACATAGTTAATGTTCTAAGAAGGAAATCGTAATGGCACGATCTTGATTTGTCAAATTACCAGAATATCCGGAATGATAGAGCTATCAAGGGTAATATTTTCTTGATATGTTTAGAGATTAAATAGAATGTAAGAGTCGTATAAATGGCACATGATGATGGTACTGTGAATCATCACGTTCCATTAGAAACTCAGCATGAATTACTGTACTATAATCACGTTGATCAAGTGTCATTATATTATACTAACTCATGCATCAATTCGCAACATTACTTCAATAACATTCATATTTTAAGCTCGAAATTTTACAGAATATAGAAACTAACAGTTTCTATATGATGTAATACTGATAGCATGAAGTGATTAATGATTTCAGATAAGAATAGTTATAAAAATATCTCCAGAAATATGGAGGATATTTATAATGAAAGATACGATAATATCTCAGAATATCTAAGATCAGAGGATGATAGAAACTATTGTCTGCAAGGGTTTAGAGTAAGGAGCAAGATATTCACTAAAGACTTTAGCAGACATTGAATCATTGGATTCTTTGAAGTCAAACTTATTCTTTGTGATTTGTCCACGGCTTTCTTCATAGTTTCGCATAATCTGCTTTTCGGCACTAAATTTTCTATTGAATATTTCCAATATAATGATACACAGAAAGCACAAAGAGATATATAATTTTGGACGAGAATATTTATGAAAATATCCTCAGAAATATCGAAGATATTGATGATGATATTTTGGAATTTCTAAGTTCGATGGTTGACGAAGAAAGATTTTTCGCAAGATTTTAACATGACTTCGGAGCAAGATATTCTATAAAGATTTCAACGGATCCAGAATTATCTGGATTCTTTGAATATAAGGTATGGTTCTTATATTTATCCTTGGTCTCCTTCATGGTTAACTCTATCCGTTTTCCAGTTCCAACGTTTCTGAGCTTTTCCAACATATTATTCTTTATCATCAACTTTCAACGACTAAGGTCATTTACGATTGCCTACAGTTTCTGCTGCTTTATTCAGCTTTTTCAACATTCAGAGTATCGATTCGTAAACTGGGTGCCTTTTCAAAATTTCAGAATTGAAGATCGTAATTCTAGGAGATAATTGTTATATGTATACATATAACTATTGATGTAAAAATGCTATGAGATTCGAAATACAGATTGCTGATTCCCGGTAATTGGTATGGCAATTATTGTTACATGGTATAGATGAATATAAGATGGGGTTTCAATGAATATAATGATTTTTTTTGGAAAGTCCAAATTCATTGAAGTTGCTGGTAATTTTACTGCTAATGTGGTGAAATATAAACGGTTCTCCGGTAACGATGACGACAGGCAAACTTATATATCGAGGTTATAATAAGGCTATTTCGAATGGAAGTTGACGTTGATTTGTTGAAGCTGTGATAAAATTGGCTAATTTGAAAAAAAAAAGTTGCAATGTTATTTTCGGTAATAACAATGCCAAAGGAGCTAAAACATACACGTGTTAAACATTTACACAGGTTCTGAGTGTTTTCAGGTGCATAACTATATGCATCAATCTTTTCTTCAGTAAATGAAGTGCAGTTGGTTCATCCTCTCGACTGAGGTGTTTTCAAGAATCATGAAAGGTTTGAACGTAAATTAGAATTGTCAAGATACAAATGGCGTTTAAGATGAAATCAAGTGGCAAACTTGAAGAATTGTTTAGTTTCATATATTATAATCAATATTTTAATTCATTTTAATTGTCTAATGTTATTAGTCCACAGTCGATAGTCCACAGTTGACAGTCCAATAATTCATATATATAGTTTAATATATAATATTCGAATTAATTAATACGTGTCGTGACCCGTATACGTCTCAGACTCGATCACAACTCAAACTATATATATTATTGTAGAATCAACCTCAACCCTGTATAGAGAACTCGATCATTACTGCATATAGAGTGTCTATGGTGATTCCAAATAATATATATAGATGCGTCGATATGATATGTCAAAACCTTGTATACGTGTCCCAATATTTAAAGTGCGTAAAATAAATAACAGAAATTAAATAACGATAAATAAAGTGCGTAAAGTAAATAACAGAAATTAAATAACAATAAATAAAATTGCGAGAATTAAATTGCGATAAAATAAATTGCGATAATTAAATTGCGATAAATAAAATGTAATACGGAATTAATAGTTAGCTAGGAACAGTTAGCTAGGATTTTGTTAGCGTGGATTCTTAACAAAATTTCATATTGTTAATTAGTCTGTTTCTAATCAATTTTTATTGTGTCCATTTTTTCTTCATTATGCCACTTGTTGGATTCTGATATGTCAAAATCCTAATATGAAATTGAATTTGAATGAAAATAGTTATTCTTCGGTGAACGGATACGTATATCGGTGGATGTAAGTAGGATAGTATATGACTGTTGAAACACATTCGAAGAACATACAATGTAACTTATTAATGTGAAATTTAAATATTCCTCGGGTATTGCCTACCCGTTAAAATATTTTCACCATTAACAGTTTGAACAAGAGAATTTTTAATTACAATCTTTATGAAAAGATATATACATATATATTTTCTTCAGATGTATTCATGGATTTAATGAGTTAATATGATATTAAACTCATTTGCTTTTCGATTGGAACTAGAATAAATAATCTCTAAAACTTTAGAGATTACATATTCGCCATGTCGAATGAAGATAAATGAGGTAGAACAATACGTAGAACGAAGATCATACTCAAAGTACAGATGATGATATTGAAGCATGGATTGTTGATGGTAATGGTGCTGTTATTGATGGTACTGTTGGTGCCAGTGATGTTGCTGAAGCTGGTACATTTTGCACCATATTCTCCGAATTGATTATTCGAGCGCGAAGTTCGTTGATTTATTACTCCAGGATGATTGTCGATCGGAACGAGCGGATGAATAAGGTTCAGAATTGTGGATAGAATATAATCTTGTCGAGTTACCCTGGAAATGAGACTGAAAATGGTGTCTCGAACAGGTTCGCCGGTAAATGCTTCAGGTTCATTGTGAGGTGAATTCGGTTGGTGGAAGGGATTGCCTTCTGCGCGTTTCCATTAATTAAGTCGACTACGAACCCATCAAATGAATTGATAATGGCTGATTGGTTGATTCATGCCGATGACGCTGTTTTCGGAGTTTAGGTGAACATCTATGTCGGAATAGCTGTCGGAATAACTATCGAAATAGCTATCGGAATCTGAGGGACTCGAACTGGTTGCAGGATTCATCTCGTACGATCAGATGAAGGATTTTCGATAAGAAATAGATTATAGGATGTAGATTAGTACCCTGCAATACATAATTTACATATGCATATATAATACTAAAATCCCATAAGTTACGGAGGAATCTACGGGAGTTGTCAGACAAAGTTACAGTAACAGATACGCTAAGATATGAAGTAGCAGATACGCTAAGATATGAATTTTTGTCTATACACTATTCATGCAGTCAATGCAGTAAAACGTGTCTAGACTAAGAATGATAAGCAAGTGATTCTCTAAGAATGATAAGCAGGTAATTTTTGACACAAAATGATAAGCAAAACTTTTGACATGCAGACACGGTCGAAGTCCAGACTCACTAATGCATCCTAATGACTTATCAGTTAGACACACTAATGCAGACATAGTTCGCTAAGACCACCGCTCTGATACCAACTGAAAGGACCCGTCCTAATCCATCTGGACGAAGTCACCAACATCTGGTTCCATTGCAATGATCGACTCTAAATAATGTCTTTAAAATGAGCAAATGCACAGCGGAAAGTTTCTTTCGTACCTGAGAATAAACATGCTTTTAAGTGTCAACCAAAAGGTTGGTGAGTTCATAAGTTTATCATAAATCAATAAAATTCATCATTTTGATAGACCACAAGATTTAAATGCTGCATGGTACAAATGGACCCGAATCATATACCCACCTGTAATGTACATGCTATATCTTTTAAATACAGTACAACTTTCTCGTGTACGAAACCAATTTCATAAATCATAGTAACCGTACACAAATCTTGTGCACAAAAATAACATACACATAACCTGTGTATAAAATCATTCTCTCGATATATAACATTCACAACATCTGGTGGCAATTATCATGTCCACATAATTCAATGGTGGCAATTATCATGTCCACATAATTCAATGGTGGCAATTATCATGTCCACATAATTCAATAGTAATCCGCAGAACTTCTGTCTGCATAATAATTCATTCGAGGAATGTTTTGCTTGTGTATATCTCGTCAAACATTTATAAAAGCATTTCATGTATTCGCAGTTCAAAATGTATTTCAAAAGCATTTAATAAAGTAGTTGTAAAAGTAGCGCATGTATTCTCAGTCCCAAAAATGTAAAGAGTAAAAGGGAATCAAATGAACTCACCTAATGTATTTTGTAGTAAAAATACATATGACTATATTGAACAACTGAACAATGCAGGGTTGACCTCGGATTCACGAACCTATATTAGTATTATATATCAGGTAACATCATAAACCTACAATGATAATAAATTAAATATTAATTATAAAAGTTTTATGTTAAATTCCAATATGTACTTTATTTATTTATTACATCCTTAATTTATATGTGATATATGTATATTAAATATATTTGTTTTTATATATATTAATATTAAGTTATCATAATATTCAATTATTAATACAAAGATATAATTTCTTTGGTAAAATATTTTAATAATTTTATCTATAACTTATTATAATATATTTATGTTTATGTTATTGATACTGTATTATATTTTAATGTTCATGTAAGTTATATAATGTTTTAATTTATATCTATAAAACTTTATAATAATGTCTAATTAATATTATAACAATGTTTCATAATATATATATTACAATTTACCTTTTATGAAGATATTTAGTTATTACATAATAATTATATCCATGTTATTAATAATATTATATGCAAATTTAAATAATATTAACGTATTAAATATAATAATTTGTAATGTGTTTTGAAATCTTTATATGAAAATTTTAATAATAATAATAATAACTATCATAATGATACACCTTTTAGTGATATTTCTATTAGTAATGTTTATAATAATAATAATAATAATAATAATAATAATAATAATAATAATAATAATAATAATAATAATAATAATAATAATAATAATAATAATAATAATAATAATAATAAGTAATAATAATAACAATTAGGAGTTCTACCTCAAAAAGGAAATGGCTTAAAATAATGCCCCAGCCCGGGTTCGAACCCAAGACCTCTCGGTCACTCATCAAACACCCAAACCGATTGGACCACTTTGTTTTTCGGTTTATTAACACAACCCAATTGTATTATCTGTTTCTATCTGTTAACATCCCAACTAGAATTTGGGCCAACATAAAACTGCATCTCACAACAGCCCACATCAGATTCAATTGGCCCAAGCTTTAAACTTGTTTCGATGCCCTGGTTAAATCACGAAGCAATGAGAAGCAGACAACCCTAAAAAGGGTTCCGGTGTTTATTTTATTTATTTATTTTTTTTAACTCATAATAATACTAGTATATAGATATAGATAATATTAACACTAAATATAAAATATCTATACCTAATCAAGAAAACGTGTGGGAATTGTAGGGTTCGACAGCATGATAAATGGAAAACAGCTCGATCCTTCATCATCCTCATTCGTAATTCATCCATCATAATCATCAACATAATCTCACTAGCAAAAGAAATGATAGTTGTTGCAATTTAATAATTGAGTGGGTTTGGTGGTTGTCTGCCATAGTTGTAAAGGAGAAAGGTATGTGTAAATCTTCTATATTATTTAATACGTTTATCATTATCATTTAAACATCATCACCTTTCATCTTTGCGTATTACTTGAAAGTAGAAAAGAGCAGCAGCTGTTGCTGCAGTCGGTCTGAAACAGAAAAATTACATTGGAATCGCAGCAAAGATGATTAAGATTGAGTTTTAGAACAACAAGAAAACAAGCAGGGTTGGCGATGGTGGTTTGAGGTGTTTAAGGGTGATGATTTTGTTATGGTTCGGGTGATGTTTTGTGGTAGTGATATATTTAGCGAATGTGGTTCCAATAGTAGCCGAACAATTTGGTTTTTGATAAATGGTTTGTGAGTTTTGATGATAGTAAATGAATATAAGAACAGGAACAAGAGATGCGTAGTGTTTGTGGCCAAAGTTCGAAAAGTAACCATGAATAGCCGATGTTTATTGATCAAAGGTGGTTAAGGGTACTCATCAACTCATGGTGGAATGGCGGTTTATATGGTGAGTGGTATGTCATGGTAAAAACTTACGGTGGTGGTGATAATGGTAGTAGTGGTGGCCGTGAGATAGAATGGAGTGTGTTGATGTTGTTAATCAAGAACAGGAAGAAAAAAAAAAAAGAAGATGAGATAGATAGATGGTTTTTGGTTTCTGAATTCTTGTATCATATTTAATTACAGTTAATGAAATTCACTTAACATTTGTTTGATAGTTTGATTGGCTCGACATAATTCAATCTTGTCAGAAGAAATTTGATAAAGGTGCAATTGACCTCAACTGTTTTTGTTTGTTACTCTGTGATGGAATTAGATTCTGTAACAAAATTTGAGATAGAGGACAAAGTGTAAAAAGGGTGATCGTGATGTTGGACAGATTTTGTTTTCCAATTCTAATTATACGATTTTATATAAATAAAACTAATAAATATAAATTAATGATTAATAATTATAAATATTTTAATTATAATCAAAAATACAAATAATAATAAGAGTAATAATAATAATAATAATAATAATAATAATAAGCCATAATGATAATTTTAGTGAAGTGGTTAATAATAATGCTGATTAATGTAAATAATGAAAGTAGTAATAGTAATACAAAACTTAATATTGTTCATCTTGATAATAATAATAATATTAGTAATAATGTTAATATAACAAGTTATATATAAATTTTCATATCTATATGTTATAATAACATTCATAATACTGATATTATTATTAACATTTATTTTAAAGGAAATAATAATGATCTTAATATAATAACTATAATTTAACTTGTAATTAAATTAGATGTAATGTACATTATGTAATATCTTTTATCGAATATTGGGTATTTATATTTTTATAAACATTACCATATATATACCATTATTTATATATAGATTTCATATATATATATATATATATATATATATATATATATATATATATATATATATATATATATATATATATATATATATATATATATGCATTTTAATAGTAACTTAATAAATCTATATTCTACTTTATATTTTTAATTCTAATTGATTAAAGTGTATTTTATTAATTTTAAATATACTATATACATTTATATTTAAATATGTATATTTATATTTACATGATTAGTTACACACAATTGTTCGTGAATCGTCGAGCACAGTCAAGGGTAATTAATTACATGAATATAGTTCCAAAATTTTAGAGACTCAACATTACAGATTTTGCTTATCGTGTCGGAAACATATAAAGATTAAAGTTTAAATTTGATCGAAAATTTAAATTTGATCGGAAATTTCCGGGTCATCACAAGTTAAACCTGAGTAAACTCCCAATGTCGCCGGCACAATAGGTGGTGTAACAATCGGATAATCAGAAATATGTTGGACAAACTTGTCCGCAGCAGTAGTAATCTCAGTTGCCTTTTTGTGCGAGTATCCGTATTCTCCGCACAAAATTTGGCAATCATATCTTGCAAAAAATTTGATTGCTCAAATTTATGCTGCATTGACTTTGGCGCAATGCTTTTAAAACCATCCGCTAAAAAATGTTGAGCATTTTCTCTGCGGACAGCATCAGATGCTTCACCCTCATCCCCATGACGAGGAAAGGGTGTTGGTGGCCGCCTTCGCTTAACATGTGGAATTTTTACAAATTCCTCCACACTATCCGAATCATCAAAAAATTCGCTTTCTTCTCTTGGCGCTTTCGCAATCTTTGAGTTATAAGCAGAGTTTAAAACAAGGCGTTCCTCTGCATTATCACTATCACTATCACTATCATGATGTTCCACAACTAAGCGATCAACTTGTGACCCTACATCATTCAACGGCCACAAGTAAGTACGCGGTAAGCGAGGTTCGCGACTATACTTGGCGTCTTTCTTAGCTTACTCAATAGCTGTGCCAACAACTTTGTCTGTTTTCAGATTCGCTTTTCCAGCCAAAACTCTTGACCGCTTGCCCTCGGTAATGGTTTCATCGCGGTTCTGTTGCAGATTTATGCGCGCAACCATTTTTCCTGCAGCAACCTCTAGTTGCAAATCATTATTAGCGGTGTTAACATTAGACATTTTAACGAGCGATTCTTGAACTGATTTGCTCGTGGTAGCATTGACATTTGTTTGCGAATTGGACGGCAAGGCGTTTTGCGAATCATTAGCCATCACATCTACATTGACAGAACTATTTACTTGCTTTGCATTAGCTGCCATAGCCGATTGAAAGTACCAACTGATGCGCCTTTGAAAAGTACCTGCAAATCATCATAACAAAACACGATTAAAATTAAACCAGCCAATTAATTGTTTGATAGCACAAAACAAAAAATTCCGAGTTTAATTTCAAAACGTGTCCCACGGATGGCGCCAATTGATCAATCCATAATTAATGAGTTACTTAATTATGGATTGAGTGCAATGAGATTAAGATGGAGGATGAGATGTTTGATGATTATTTTGGGCTCTGATGATCGTCTTTCACTTTAACAATCAAGTGATCAACCACCCTGACTCGGTCTTGATTATTAATTAGCATGATTCACCTTAACGCAATGTAAAAGTTCTTTGGGCAAGATCACAAGAGAAAATTACAAAGGTCTGGGCAAATGGCAGAGAATCAACAACCTATAAATGAGAGGCCAAGCTCTCTATTTATAGTATTTGAAATATTCGCGGTTTGCGGATTGTCTAATTATCCGCGCAATCTTAGCGAAATAACCCGCAGTCTTTTATTAATGCGGCAACTGATCCGCTATCTTTATTTTCGGCGAATATTCCAATCCTTTTGAATACACTTCGCGTAACCTCCGTTTTTAACCTTTAGTAAATAAAATATACATATACAATGCTATGTATATGATCAAACCGAAATCAACAAGATTCTTACGACATTTACCAAATTTTTGTGACTCACCATCCTTTGTAAACACGAAAGGACAACATATTTTGTGACTTGTGAGGAAAGCTGTGACATGTGTACTTTCTTTGTTCCTTTTTAAAGAGGTAACGATAACAATTTACTACCATGAAATTATAGTTTCAATGGGCTACAGAAAAAGAAAGCCCAATATACCCCATCTTACCTTTCTAATCAATAAAATGACCCATCTAAAATTTATTAGTGACATGTGTATGCCATTTTTCGTTTTCCTTTTAGAAGTCACTATATTTACTAAAACAATCTAACATGAAATAGGTTGAAATGGGCCATAGGAAAAAGAAAGCCTAATATGCCACGCGACCTTCTGATTGTTATTACTCCCTATTAAGCAAAGTTTTTCTTATGAACTCGTGATATTTGATGTTTATTTAATCAAAGTTGTGTTTTATGACTTTTTAACATTATGAGTGTATGATATTTATCTTGTATGAAAATTGGGTTACCTTGGTCTTTTAACCCATTTGAATCAACAAATTATACCGAATTAATTGATCTTAACCTTTTGAAACCCCACATGGGTCCATGTTATCCATAATCGGACCATATTTAATGTGGTAGTTTAAACTTACATCACTGATATATTGTATATACATTCAATTAAAAAATTGAATGAAGAGTAAACACAATCCAATTACGACCTGATTGAGGCCCAATTTCGGCCTAACTTAGCCTTCAATTTTAAAACTTCTTTTGTTGACTGATAAATACAAACTCAATTACGAATTTAACAAACATAAAACACAATTCAATTCCCACCAACTCTCTTTCATTTTTTTTTAACTTTCTATTTTTTACCAATTCTTTCCTTCTTCAATGATTCTAATTATAATTCAATATTTCCATTTTTCAAGTACATTTTAATTTTTCTATTTAAACTCTCTCACTTTATTATTGTTTTATTCTTTTCTCAACTTTTTTTACAATATTTCTTTTATTATATTTTTTTATTCTTCCTTTAAAACTTTTTTAAATTCTTCTCGCATTTTCTCAATTTTTTATAATCTTTTTATCGAACTTTTAACTAACTATTTCATTATAAGGTACGTATAAAAGTGTTCGTTCAATCAATTTCTAAATTTTCCTCCCTTTACAAATATTTTTTTGGGCGATATTATAAATTGGATTGTGCCACTTTGAAATTTGATATGAGAATATAAGTAACGTTAACGAACTACTAAATAGGTATCAATGTATAACACGCTTGGTGGAACCATTTAGCCTTACTTTGTACAATATCGATAACACAGTATAAACAATGAACATATAACTATGTACAAATGAAATTTTATGTGTATAATAGATATATCAAGTAACACGTCACTAGAAAAACAATTAATACAACTCATGATTGGTTAACCGCGCATCTGTCGTAGCGAAGCGCGACTAACCACAAAACTTGTTATTAATAAATTCTAAATATTTTCTTTTAATGTTTATATAATTTTCAGGCAGATACTACGTAATATCATACTATTTACTTGTTATAAAAAGAAATACATAAAAAAAGGTTAAGCTAATAACATGGACACATGGTTGTATGTATTAATCTAGCTTTGAGGTTTTTTGTTTGGATCATTGGACTAACTTTCGAAGGCTTATCAGGCCTGGACTTGGGCTTTACAAAACCAAGCTTTTCGAAAACTATTTAGGCCTTTTATATACGGAACTCAACTAAATCAACAAAGTAAATTAGTATGTTTTTTATTATTAAGAGAAGTTTAAAACGATAATTGTACACATCATTTATATTTCCTGTACAAATATATATGAGTCAACATTTTTATAATAATTAGTGTTGTACTAATAAAAACTGACAGCATTATACACTTTCTACATATTCAATTCGATAACAGGTTGACCAGCCATTTAGCGGCCCTACCAATCGATATCACGGTTAACATACATAGAAGAGCAAAATAGAGTAATTCATGGTTAAGGCATTTAACTTCGATTGAATTAATGAACTCTGCTTTATAATGCATGTCTCATAAGCATTAGATTACCATGTCGTAAGAAATTAAATACGTTCCGGTTGTTACCACATTTGAAGACAACTTTAATGGTATCCATTTATCATGCTTCATTTGAACTTAGTTCCATCTCTTTTTAAAATGATATAAAAGACATAAACGATCGTAATTCTATTCTATGAATGAGTAAAAAAGATCACCCTTTTTTTTTCCTTTAACAGCAAAGATTGATTGACTATATAATAAAACGCTCCATAGCAAGACTCCAAGAGGAGGGATTACAAAGGCTTTAGAAGCGAAGAGTTCCAATTTGAAACTACATGGTCTCTATTTTTAAGCCAACGAAAAGAGAGAGTTCTAATTACATCAAAAATACAATTTCTACGAATAACAAAATCATTAAAAATAATTCCGTTCCCGAACCGCCATAGCACCCAAAACAAAGTAACCACAATCGTAGTAATGCGAGCCGTATCAGACAACGAAAAATGGACACCCCTTAAGATATCTATTTAATAAAACCTTCTCAAATAACAACACTTTTACAACTAAGTACTACTCATATGTGGAGTTTGACCCAACTAGACCTAATATGGTTTCAATTTTGTCCCTTTGCACAATGTCACCTTAATTAAAGGAAACCACTTTTTCTATTGTATGTACCTTCATACAATAATAGTAGTTCCCAATAATTTGCTTTAGCCCTTGGCTCCATACCATTTTCTTAGTCACCAAGCATCATTCTCACTTCAATCACAACCCTTGATCCATTTCTATCAACCCCAACAACAATACACATCTCATTTTCAAAAAAGTAAAACATAATAATTCATCAAAGTTGCAAAATCAAAATTTAAATAGTTTCCACTTTACTTTAATCCCACCTTTTTAAACTCTATTTTCTATTCATTCACAATGTCTTTACTTCATGTTAGGGTTGTTACATTTTTTCTTCCATAAACATGCAACTTAACCCCCTTCCACCGCAGCATCAACCACCCGAATCACCGTCAATTTACTTCACTCCGTTACACTCTAGAGCCGCCACCCCATCACCGCTAGCCCATATCTTCACCTCCATAAAACCATCAAGACGAACCATGATGACACCAACACCAACACAAACACCAACAAACGTACAAACACCCGAATTTCTTTATGGAAATTTTCCAAGAACAAGCGATAGGCTTTTGCTAAGAAACCATCGAAGAACAGATCCTCTCATTTGGTGTTGCGCGATCATTTGCTTAATGTTTAGCATACTTGTCATCTTGTTTGGAATCACAACTTTGATCATTTTTCTTGTTGTCAAGCCAAGAACTCCAGTTTTCGACACCAATCACGCAAGCCTTAATGTCATATACTTTGATTCGCCGGGGAATTTTAATGGAGATTTCACTTTTATTGCAAATTTCTCCAACCCCAACAAGAAACTTAGCTTGAAATTCGAGTATGCTCTTTTGGAACTGTTTTTCGCCAACAATTTGATTGCGAATCAAACTATAAGGCCATTCAGTCAGAGAGAAAAAGAGACAGGTGCGGTTAAAATTCGGTTCATATCAAGTTTAGTTTACCTGCCATTGAATCATGCAATGGAACTTCAACGGCAAGTTTTGAGCAATAAAGTAATGTATAGTGTGAAAGGAACTTTTAAAGTACGCGCCAGTTTCGGATTAATTCATTACCCTTATACGTTGCACAGTCGATGCGACTTGCAGATGAGCAGTCCACCATCTGGTTTTCTTATGGCAAGAAGGTGCATAACTAAAAGATGAAAGTCATTTTTATTACTCATCTCAGTTCATCTTTTGTTTTTTAATAGTTTGAATTGAGATTAAATTTACTCAATTCATCTATCATTCATGTGTATAATTGACAATTGGGCACTATATATATATAGTATATATATATATATATATAAGGTTTTATACTTTGTTTCTAATCCTTGTTGACACTGTTTTATTAATCCGAATCCACTGTGTATGAGGTCAACAATTCAAGAGTAGACCAAAAGTTGTACTCTTTAACCTATGTGATATGAGGATTCTGAAAATGGCAGTCTTCAAATATGAGGATATTGAATCAAGACAGGCTAAAATAAGGAACATGACATTTGAATATTTGATGATATTGAATCTAGACAGTTTAAAAAGACGCGTCCCGTTCTACATAGCAGAGGTTTGAAGTAGACCTAAATTATTCAAAGAGCGGAAAACAAGTACTTCAGATTTAGTGATGTACACAGTACTGAAAATGACATAAAGTGAGATCTTGGTATCCTTGCCCATTATCAAAAGCAAGATTCTTGAGGATAGACAGAACATAAAAGTGTAAAGAAGATATATATTTATTGCAACGGATGTTTGTCGGAGGACCGTCTACATCCTACCTCGTCATACTCCGCCTTAGCAGGATTGAGTATTGTTGTTGTATACTAACTGGATACTACAAAAGATGTTTATATTCATTTCTGTAATCGAATCTGCGAGTTGACATAATTTAAAATTGTTGTGATTCGGTATAATTCTAAGGGCATAGGTTAAAAACATTAGGAGGTGGTCATGAGTTCAATGCAGTCCATATATTTGTCAAGAAATTAAATAAATTCATTTGAGTTTTAAGTTGAGAATTTGTCCTTTTGATCCCATATGCTATCAGATCTTTTGTTCGGGATCTTAGAGTGTAACCAATTATGGAGTATTTTATAGCACGACTTAAAACAAGTTAACAGAAAGCAAGATTCTAAAGCTATTTTCATAATTAAATGAAACCAGCATCAGGTGATCATGGTTCAAATATAGGACAGGCACAGAGTAAAATTTGCAACAATATATGGCTTTTATTTTTAACAGAGGTATAATATAATAATCATACGATATACATCGAAGCATTGATGGTCACATGTTATAGAACTTTGCATAGATGTAATATCAACAAAATCATAACAAGACTCAAATAAAAAAGTATACCATCATTAGCCTAAGCACCAACTTCTGCAGGTGTTTTCGCCTCAATCGATAACGCGTGCAATCCACTCTGCAACTCATCGTCCAATAGCGAATAAATAAGTCTATGCCTCTTAACCAAACTTTTTCCTTCGAATTCATTCGAAACCACTTTCAAATTAAAATGTGTCTCCCCATCACTACCCTTAACACCTGCATGACCAGCATGTTGATATGAAACATCTTTAACTTCCAATTCAACAGGTTTCAACTCCTTACTCAAAATTTCAGTAATCCTTAATCCTCTTCTCCCTAATCCATCATCACTCGACTTCGAATCATCAAAACCCGAATCATTATCCAACTGAAAATCAGAACTTTTTGAGCCCAAATCAACATCCTTATTCGGGTTATCAGCAAGCCCAATTCTTGATTCAACCCCTTTCTCAGCTTCAACAAACAACATTAATGCCTTTTTCTGCATTAGCTCAAACATATTCAAAAATCCATTATTCCTTGAAGGTGACAAACTCTGTTGCAAACCTAATAACACGATAAAATCAGGCGATATTCGAAGGATTTCTTCGACAGAAGAACCCGAAAGACCTTGAACTAATAAAGCAGCTAAGCCTTTAGTAATCAAAGCATCAGAATCAGCTTCAAAGATTACATTTTTACTATCAGGATCATCAAAATAAGCCCTTAACCATACCTGAGAAACACACCCTTTGACTTTATTTTCATCAGTCTTGAATTGGGTATCTAAAGGTTTTAAATTTTTGCCATAGAACAATAGCTGTTCGTATTTGGCTTTTGGGTCTTGTACGGATTGAAAAAGTTTAATGATTTCTTGAAACTTTTGTGGAAATTGTTCTAGGACTTGGGAAGTGGGTGTTGATTGTGTGGATGGATTAGGGTTTGAGGATTTAATGGGTGTTGATTGGATGGTGAATGATTTGGGTTTTGATGAATAAAAGGGTAAAATAGGGAAAGATGATGGTGGGTGTAGAGGTTTTGGTCTGAAGATAGAAGATGGTAAGGAGAAATTGGTGGAGATTCGCCGGAAAGATGAGCAGAAAGACATGGTCGGCGCCGGCAGCTAGGAGGTTGCGGAGATCCGTCGTTGGTTTATCTACAAAAATATATATATTTTTTTTTTGATAAAAGGGGACGGTACCCCGGAGAAATTGTATTATCGGTCAAAATAAGAGTGTACTTGTTTGATACAAAATTAAACAAAAAATGATTTGTAGTAAATCACTATACCATCAATTAAAATTATTTGGAAAAATAATATATTAGATTTTAATGCAAGAATATTACACTAACAATTAGTAAAAGATAATTTGCAAGTAATCACAATTTTTAGTTTTATTTTTTGATTTCAAATAATATATATAGGTAGTTGTTAATAAGTTCTATATTAGAGGTGGTGATTTTCATACGACATTTTTTTAGCAAGTAATCCAAACACTTTGTGAGATGATCTTGCGGTTGGTGTGAAAATGAGCTCAATTTCCGCCGTTGGTTTTGAAGATTTGGATCTTTTAAGGCGTATTCTTTTTATATATTTACAACGGCAACTGACGCACTCTACATAATTTTACATAAATAGTGTTCTAAACATAACTCGAACTCATTACCTCAAAGTTAAAGGGGCTCTTCGATGCTGTTACCAAAGACCAAAGGCGTCTTCTCATGAATATCCTAGGGTATATTAGTTTTTCTCAAGAGTGGGCAAGTCGGTTTGCTTCTAACAAGTAACAAGTAGAAGGTAAACTACTTAAATCAGGGACTAAAAAGGCTTCTTGTGCAGTAGACAAGTTTGATGTTCTTTGATTAGTCAGATTATTTTGTTTGTGGTTAATTTTCTCTAATTTTTCAAGATGATTGCAAGTTATTTGAATGTGGTATCTACTTGTTCGGTTCGTGTAGGTTTGTTCGGGATTAGACTTTGTTTTGTTGGCCTTTTATTGTACGGTTGAGCTTGGGATGCTTCTAGATAGATACCTAGTTAGGTTTGTTTGGTTTTTGTGTTATTCTTTGTTCATGTTTTTTAGTTGCGAGTTTTGTCGAGTCGATTTGGTACAGGGCATAACTGTCTTTGTGTTGGGGGCATGTGCCCCATATGGATTTTAAACAATAAATTACACTAAAAGAATTTTTTTACGTAAAAATAAGTTTTCTTTGCTTGTATCCCTCTAAAACTAATTTCATCCATAATACTTTTATTATTGAGTTTAACTTCCGCCACTAATTTTGTTTTCTGTTTTTTTTTTTAGATTTTTTTTATTCTATTTTGATGATGGTCCCACATTGGTTATATTTAAGTTTTTGTATTTTCAGCAAAAAAATGTTAATAAAACCCTTTTACCTACATTCAGAGCTCTTAGTTTTTGAAAGGTAAATTTTAAATATATATGCATTTAGTTGGTTGAATTTTTATTTTATTTTATTTTATTTTATTTTTTTTATTATTTTTTTTTTGTGAAATCTAACATTTCACATAGCCTGCGCCCTGCAGAATAACATATCATTATTCATGTGTATATTGATCCAACTCATACATGACTCGAGACCCAACCAAGTCCACATTAAAACACTGAATAAGTGAATAAAAAGTCTTAACTCAACCCAAAACTGACAACAATTTCATGATCAACCACTTGATTCCATCCTTTTGTGATCCAGTTGACTTCATTCATCATCTGTCCCAAAATACCTGTCTCCAAACTCTCCCATCCCCGGAAGCACACGATACTCGTTATTTAAACCTGTCTCTATTTCTGATGTTACTATCTTAATTCTTGGGAACCGTTTGCAGACTACATGCACTCCTTGCGGTGCCTGTTAAATAAACAATTGGTTCGTGGTTAGTTAAGTGTAATTACTATAAAGTTTGACCAATTAAGAATGGCTTCCCAACTTACAGAGATCAGATTAAGGAATATGATATTAGCCTCTGGTACACCTTTCTTTAAAAGCAAGGAAATAGCTTGAACAGCTGAATTGCCTGAACAAATTATTTACAATTATTAGCGCGGTCACATATTTCAACAAGTGACATGTGAGAGAATTTTAAACTCACCTGTTCCGAGTATTGGATCCAACAACAATACATGCCTATCAGATATGTCTTGTGGCAACTTTTCATATATTAACTGCACGAGTTAAAGTGTATAAATAATGATGTCAGCATGCAATCAAATGTTGTGTTAAAGCATATGATTTGGGTGGCACTCAAGTTTTCAGTAATTAACAGTCTATGCACACACCTGTTGACCATTATCACCTTCTCTATGAATTAGAATTTTCCCGATCTTGATACCCTTGCAACATGCTCGTAAAGCATTTTCCATACTCTCACCACTGTAAACAGAATAACAACTCAAGATTTCTACCAAAAAAAATGAAATTATATGTTACCAAAAATCGTAGTAGGATTAATATACTAAGGTTCTTTGGATTCAGATACCTTCTAATAACAGAAACACCACATAATCTCTTACAAAAATCTACGCCTGTGTATACTGACCCTGCATACACACAAACCAAAGACATCATGAAATAAATTTAAAAACTTAACAACGAACCAACAGAAAAAGGATGGGATACTTCATGAAAAATACCACAATAATCAAATGAGAAATAGAAGGATTAACGGCACTTACCGGTTGGAGTTACCACCTGTTTTTCTGTAAATGGTAAATGTCCCAAACCATGCTCCACGACCTGAATAAGCCATTTGATGATTATGTACACATCAAAAGGAGTGTGTCCTATCACACCTAAGAAAGAAATCACTCACCAAACGGATCAATCGATCCGCATAAAACACAAAATCATGTTTGGTTGTTTGAGCATCACGTATAAGTGTATGCATGCCACGTATCTGCACGGGGAAATAACAACTTACAATGAGGAAATTATATGACAAAAGGATCACTAAAATACAAAGATGCAAAAGAGTAATGCTACATAGGCCTATTCAGATTTAGATGGCACTAAAAGGAAGCCTAATGCATTCGTTGGTTGATACAGTTTCTCTCCTAATCAACTTCACACATGTCAGTCTCACATTTTTAGGCCTAATTTAGGTCTGTCTAAAAAAATTTATCATTTTTTCATGCAAAATAATAACATGATACGTGGAACTGAAAGTCGTACCTGAAAAGTTGAGTGGATGACGTACAAATTTGGATATATTTTACAAAGATCATGCTGACCAAGTTTTGTCCGAATATGTTGGACAATTAAATCAATAGCTACATGATTGTCTCCTCCACGAGGTATGATGATGTCAGCATACTTTTTAGTTGGAAGTATAAAATCATCAAAAGCAGGCTTCACGAACTTTGAGTACTGCATAAAAGTGAAGTCTGTAAATAAGCAAATGAAATGGTTTAAAGAAGACAATGCTAAAATTCAAGAAACATACAAAAGGCACACTAAAGCTATCATTAATTTGTGGCCCAAAATTTATAGTCCAATTCCTACTCCAAATGGATAGGAATGGTCAACTAACCTGATCGAGAACCGTACCAATATCTCGTCCTTTTTCACCTGTATCGCGCCTTATTCTCCTTGCAAGGCGCACATCAGCATCTGCACTGAAAATCATAGTTGTAATTACTGATGGATGAGCGAACAAAATATACAGTAACCCATGAATAGTTTCAAAATAACAAATTTATGAGTTCCAGGATCAAATTCTAGGGCCAAAACTTTCAAGTATTGCAGTTTAACAAATTTATCAGGAGCTAGAAACGAGGCATGGAGTCGAACAGATAAACTTGTCATGCAAGAAGTATATAGAACCTGTATCAACAAAGATCTTCATGTTCATCAGTTCACGCACACGAGGATCATGAAAAATTAATATCCCTTCCAAAATTATGACATCTGAAGGATTCACCTGTCATAAGTTTCATACTAAATGAGTTATGTAATGTTCTTAATTAGTTTATATTCACCATAAACAGCAGAAGAAAACAATATTGTCACACTGATAAACAGTACTCAATGTTGGATAACTATTAAAAACATTCCATCTTCTAATTAACAATTTAAGTCGCCATGGTGCTTACTATTCTACATGTCTTCTTGACTTTGAAATCATATGTTACTAATAAATTAAATTTTTAATCAAAGTTTTTATGATGGTATATCAACAGATAATGCCACTAAACCATTTACATGAGTTGAACTACTTAGTTTTTTTCTGTTTCTTTTCTCATTTTGTATAAACAAGGCAGACAATGAAAAGCAAAGATAATGTTCTGATAAACCACATTGAGTACAAAGAAACATGTACTCTAAAAGGCTACAAAGATAAAATTTATACATGTGAAATAAACTTTTAGTCTTTTAGGCCTTCCTAAACTATAATATAAGAACTAACCCTTCGAGAAACGATGTTCTTATAACTTCTGAAATCATATTTTGGAATATCCACAGCTTTACCATGCCTCAACATCTCTACCACTGACAATAACTTTTCGTTGTCGAAAGCATCTGGAATAGCAAAGTGGATTAATAATTCCTTTTGACTTCAAAAATTTCATATATTTTATAGACAGATAAAGTAACAAAACTTGCCAGGATGATCGAAGTTGTACTCATGAACCCTTGTAAGTTCTTCAGCAGTCAAACTATGATAGAATGAGTCCTGCAAAACACACCCATATCAGCTAAGAACTCAGCTTTTTATTTGAAAAAAAAAAAAAAAATAGTAGATACGATAGCCATATCAATAAACCAAAAAAAAATATCAAGTAATGGAATAAAAATATACCTGGTTGACAAGCACGACACGCTGATCATGAAGCTGCTCAATAATCATATCACAAACAGTTGTCTTTCCTGAAGCTGCGCCTCCAGCAACCCCTGGTTGTTCATTGACATACTAGATCATGTAAGTATGTCATCATAAAGCATATCATCATAAAGCATATCATCATAAAGCATGACATATATGACGATCTCAAGCCTTTCAAAGAACACAGACACTATACATACAACGCATACAGTAAAAAAGGATTAACTGCATACAACCACTCACTAAATAAGTAATATCGTTTAACTTGCTTATACCCTATGCCCCCTAAGACAAAAAGATGAGCCTAAATGTAAACTTGAATTTTGAGCACCTTTAGCCAATTATTATGAGATGGCTAGTAGAGGTGCTAGCAATGTCCACAACTGTTTCTTACAGTTATTTATAATGCAAAAGGAACACCATCCATATGAAATTACTGCAAAAGCAATCTAATAACAATACATTCCTAGTTCTGCAGATAATGTACAATTTATCAAGTGCATTATGGATGTGTTCTTGATGCAATACATACCAATGATAAAAGGCTGCTTGTGCACATTTTCAGTCACTGACGTTGTTGCCTGTCCCGCTTGTGAATTTGTTTCCTGCATCCCATTCATGTGAAATCCGGAAAAATGGGCCCCTGATGACGCCTCTATTAAATATTCAACTGGTTTTGATCCCATTTTAAAAATAGCCTGCAATGCAAAGACACAAAGTTGATAAGATACATGAACACATTATATTATATAATAAACCAATCAATCATAATCATAATCATAATCATAATCATAATCCACAATTACAATAATATAAAGGATCTATGTTAGTTGTGTATTGTTTCTCAGTTCAATTGGCTTTAATATTGCTTTGACATGTTTCAAACCTGATTCATCTAACAATATAATAATTTCAAATGCTACGTTTCAACAATCGATTGTCTTGTATAAAACACATTATCATGGGCAAATAGGATACAAGGCGATTAGAAGGCCAGGGGATTTTTTCAAGCATCAAAGGTCTGAAAGTTCAGTTGATCTTCGACCCACAATCTGATGGTAGTCATCATCAAATGCCACTTTCCTTTCACTCAAGATGACTTAAACATTTGTAAATTGTAATCCACAGTTGACGGTCACTTTTAGATCTTTATTGAACAAGTTTCATACCATAAACTTCAGTAAAAAACTAAAAAAACTATAGATTAGTCTCCATTCCAAAAATGAAACTGTCAAATCGACCCGACCGGTTCCAAATTCACATTTAAATTTTTAAATACTAATTAAACGCAACCTTCAATTCAATACTAATCCAATCTACCTAAAATCAACTCACACTACCTAAAACTGATCCAGCACTATATCCACAACTAACAAAACAACAACTACATTATTCATAATATCAAAACTTATAAAATCATGAATCAGGCAATAAATTTTAACGAGCTAAAACACAATCAAACTTCTAAATCTCAAATCACACAGCAACTAATTAACAAATACACGAACAATATCGAAGATAATAACGAATCAAGGATCAGAACATGCAACAACATAACAATAACATAAAATGCGATATACATAAACACAAAACCTATACATATAAGTAAGATCTAGTAATGTGCAGATTCATGAATATACCTATATAGCCTATATATCTCGATTAGATACTTTCGAGAATCTGGATTTGAATTGAAAATTGAGAGAGAAAAAATGAAATGTCGACAACACAGTTTCGTACGCGTGATACGGATACATTGAATTTATAGAAGGGGGAGTTTTATAGTGAAATGAAATTAGGGCATGAAGTTGGATGTAATTACGATGATGAACCTGATGATAATTGTCACTGTTACTATTATTATATTTTCGGTGATATATCGTAACTATCAAATTTGGTACATATTTAAATAGAAAGAGTTAATTATACGTAAGAAACATACAACATGACGTGGCGCTTATCTGTTATGTCTCCTCATAATTTTATGTTAAGACTTTTCTAAACCTAAGGTTAACATGGAAAAAATACTCCCTAATATGGTTAAAGCGTTTCTTGCTCGTGTTTTTTAGTTTTTTGCATTCTTTTGATGAGTAGAACATGTTTTTTTAATGGAGTAGTGGTGGTGTTTCTTTTCGTGTATCTTTTAGTGGAATGTTGATGTGACATTTTATTTTTATTTTTTCTGTTTTACTAATTTGTTTTATATATATATTTTTTTTTTGAAAGGCAAGATAAATTATATTAAAAACTAAACAAAGATACAACGAGATGCTCAACTAATTTGTTTTATATTATTTATAGTTTTTAACAAATTAAAATAATTAGATTAATAATAACGTTTTTTATTTATTTAAATGACTAATAGCTATTTTTTTTTAGTGTTGCGAAATTAAGATGATAAGTTACAAACGTGCTCGGTTATGTCTGCCTCTACCTGTTTGTGAACTTGCTTGTCGCTTATTTCCTTAATCCTTGCATCTAGATCCCTCAAATTCCTTTCTAACCGTTGTGGTGGGTTCCTTTGTATCATTCTTTCTTTACTCCGTCCAATAACAAAACCGTTATTCTCTTGAATCATGTTATGTAATACAATACAAGCATACATATGTCTTCTAATTTTGTTGAAGTCTATAGATCTTGCTAGAGTTTTTAACATTGCAAATCTACCCTGTAATACTCCAAATGTACGCTCAATATCTTTCCTTGCACTTTCTTGAAACCGTTTAAAGTTTTTATGTGGTTCGTCAGTTGGATTATGTCGGAGTTTTATCACCTATTGTGTATGCTCCTTGCCGAGAAACAAGACAATTCTTCCACTCCCAATGCATACAATCAATACTACCAAGCATACCCGGTAAACCATGTCTTTGTGCGTGAAAATTATAAAGTCTAGCAATATCTTCGGCAGTTGGTTATCGAAAATATTCTCTTGCAAACAAATGAAATACGCGTTAACAAAATTTTCAAGACATAAAGCAGCGTTTTCTCACCAATCTTAACATATTCGTCAAACAAATCGGGTGTAGTTCCATACGCCATTTGACGTATGGCCGCTGTACACTTTTGGAGAATTGTCAAACTTTGACGATCGGTTGCATCTGGACGTTCCCTAAAAAACGTAAAATATTCGGGAATATGTGAAATGTCCCGTTCTTATTGATTAAAAACGTTCCATATTAATTGATTTCGTTGCGAGGTTTTGACCTCTATATGAGACGTTTTTCAAAGACTGCATTCATTTTTAAACAAACCATAACCTTTATTTCATCAATAAAGGTTTAAAAAGCTTTACGTAGATTATCAAATAATGATAATCTAAAATATCCTGTTTACACACGACCATTACATAATGGTTTACAATACAAATATGTTACAACAAAATAAGTTTCTTGAATGCAGTTTTTACACAATATCATACAAGCATGGACTCCAAATCTTGTCCTTATTTAAGTATGCGACAGCGGAAGCTCTTAATAATCACCTGAGAATAAACATGCTTAAAACGTCAACAAAAATGTTGGTGAGTTATAGGTTTAACCTATATATATCAAATCGTAACAATAGACCACAAGATTTCATATTTCAATACACATCCCATACATAGAGATAAAAATCATTCATATGGTGAACACCTGGTAACCGACAATAACAAGATGCATATATAAGAATATCCCCATCATTCCGGGACACCCTTCGGATATGATATAAATTTCGAAGTACTAAAGCATCCGGTACTTTGGATGTGGTTTGTTAGGCCCAATAGATCTATCTTTAGGATTCGCGTCAATTAGGGTGTCTGTTCCCTAATTCTTAGATTACCAGACTTAATAAAAAGGGGCATATTCGATTTCGATAATTCAACCATAGAATGTAGTTTCACGTACTTGTGTCTATTTTGTAAATCATTTATAAAACCTGCATGTATTCTCATCCCAAAAATATTAGATTTTAAAAGTGGGACTATAACTCACTTTCACAGATTTTTACTTCGTCGGGAAGTAAGACTTGGCCACTGGTTGATTCACGAACCTATAACAATATATACATATATATCAAAGTATGTTCAAAATATATTTACAACACTTTTAATATATTTTGATGTTTTAAGTTTATTAAGTCAGCTGTCCTCGTTAGTAACCTACAACTAGTTGTCCACAGTTAGATGTACAGAAATAAATCGATAAATATTATCTTGAATCAATCCACGACCCAGTGTATACGTATCTCAGTATTGATCACAACTCAAACTATATATATTTTGGAATCAACCTCAACCCTGTATAGCTAACTCCAACATTCACATATAGAGTGTCTATGGTTGTTCCGAAATATATATAGATGTGTCGACATGATAGGTCGAAACATTGTATACGTGTCTATGGTATCTCAAGATTACATAATATATAATACAAGTTGATTAAGTTATGGTTGGAATAGATTTGTTACCAATTTTCACGTAGCTAAAATGAGAAAAATTATCCAATCTTGTTTTACCCATAACTTCTTCATTTTAAATCCGTTTTGAGTGAATCAAATTGCTATGGTTTCATATTGAACTCTATTTTATGAATCTAAACAAAAAAAGTATAGGTTTCTAGTCGGAAAAATAAGTTACAAGTCGTTTTTGTAAAGGTAGTCATTTCAGTCGAAAGAACGACGTCTAGATGACCATTTTAGAAAACATACTTCCACTTTGAGTTTAACCATAATTTTTGGATATAGTTTCATGTTCATAATAAAAATCATTTTCTCAGAATAACAACTTTTAAATCAAAGTTTATCATAGTTTTTAATTAACTAACCCAAAACAGCCCGCGGTGTTACTACGACGGCGTAAATCCGGTTTTACGGTGTTTTTCGTGTTTCCAGGTTTTAAATCATTAAGTTAGCATATCATATAGATATAGAACATGTGTTTAGTTGATTTTAAAAGTCAAGTTAGAAGGATTAACTTTTGTTTGCGAACAAGTTTAGAATTAACTAAACTATGTTCTAGTGATTACAAGTTTAAACCTTCGAATAAGATAGCTTTATATGTATGAATCGAATGATGTTATGAACATCATTACTACCTTAAGTTCCTTGGATGAACCTACTGGAAAATAGAAAAATGGATCTAGCTTCAATGGATCCTTGGATGGCTCAAAGTTCTTGAAGCAAAATCATGACACGAAAACAAGTTCAAGTAAGATCATCACTTGAAATAAGATTGTTATAGTTATAGAAATTGAACCAAAGTTTGAATATGATTATTACCTTGTATTAGAATGATAACCTACTGTAAGAAACAAAGATTTCTTGAGGTTGGTTGATCACCTTACAAGATTGGAAGTGAGCTAGCAAACTTGAAAGTATTCTTGATTTTATGAAACTAGAACTTTTGGAATTTATGAAGAACACTTAGAACTTGAAGATAGAACTTGAGAGAGTTCAATTAGATGAAGAAAATTGAAGAATGAAAGTGTTTGTAGGTGTTTTTGGTCGTTGGTGTATGGATTAGATATAAAGGATATGTAATTTTGTTTTCATGTAAATAAGTCATGAATGATTACTCATATTTTTGTAATCTTATGAGATATTTCATGCTAGTTGCCAAATGATGGTTCCCACATGTGTTAGGTGACTCACATGGTCTGCTAAGAGCTGATCATTGGAGTGTATATACCAATAATACATACATCTAAAAGCTGTGTATTGTACGAGTACGAATACGGGTGCATACGAGTAGAATTGTTGATGAAACTGAACGAGAATGTAATTGTAAGCATTTTTGTTAAGTAGAAGTATTTTGATAAGTGTATTGAAGTCTTTCAAAAGTGTATAAATACATATTAAAACACTACATGTATATACATTTTAACTGAGTCGTTAAGTCATCGTTAGTCGTTACATGTAAGTGTTGTTTTGAAACCTTTAGGTTAACGATCTTGTTAAATGTTGTTAACCCAATGTTTATAATATCAAAAGAGATTTTAAATTATTATATTATCATGATATTATGATGTACGAATATCTCTTAATATGATATATATACATTAAATGTCGTTACAACGATAAACGTTACATATATGTCTCGTTTCAAAATCATTAAGTTAGTAGTCTTGTTTTTACATATGTAGTTCATTGTTAATATAATTAATGATATGTTTACTTATCATAATATCATGTTAACTATATATATAACCATATATATGTCATCATATAGTTTTTTTTACAAGTTTTAACGTTCGTGAATCACCGGTCAACTTGGGTGGTCAATTGTCTATATGAAACCTATTTCAATTAATCAAGTCTTAACAAGTTTGATTGCTTAACATGTTGGAAACATTTAATCATGTAAACATCAATCTCAATTAATATATATAAACATGGAAAAGTTCGGGTCACTACAGTACCTACCCGTTAAATAAATTTCGTCCCGAAATTTTAAGCTGTTGAAGGTGTTGACGAATCTTCTGGAAATAGATGCGGGTATTTCTTCTTCATCTGATCTTCACGCTCCCAGGTGAACTCGGGTCCTCTACGAGCATTCCATCGAACCTTAATAATTGGTATCTTGTTTTGCTTAAGTCTTTTAACCTCACGATCCATTATTTCGACGGGTTCTTCGATGAATTGGAGTTTTTCGTTGATTTGGATTTCATCTAACGGAATAGTGAGATCTTCTTTAGCAAAACATTTCTTCAAATTCGAGACGTGGAAAGTGTTATGTACAGCCGCGAGTTGTTGAGGTAACTCAAGTCGGTAAGCTACTGGTCCGACACGATCAATAATCTTGAATGGTCCAATATACCTTGGATTTAATTTCCCTCGTTTACCAAATCGAACAACGCCTTTCCAAGGTGAAACTTTAAGCATGACCATCTCTCCAATTTCAAATTCTATATCTTTTCTTTTAATGTCAGCGTAGCTCTTTTGTCGACTTTGGGCGGTTTTCAACCGTTGTTGAATTTGGATGATCTTCTCGGTAGTTTCTTGTATAATCTCCGGACCCGTAATCTGTCTATCCCCCACCTCACTCCAACAAATCGGAGACCTGCACTTTCTACCATAAAGTGCTTCAAACGGCGCCATCTCAATGCTTGAATGGTAGCTGTTGTTGTAGGAAAATTCTGCTAACGGTAGATGTCGATCCCAACTGTTTCCGAAATCAATAACACATGCTCGTAGCATGTCTTCAAGCGTTTGTATCGTCCTTTCGCTCTGCCCATCAGTTTGTGGATGATAGGCAGTACTCATGTCTAGACGAGTTCCTAATGCTTGCTGTAATGTCTGCCAGAATCTTGAAATAAATCTGCCATCCCTATCAGAGATAATAGAGATTGGTATTCCATGTCTGGAGACGACTTCCTTCAAATACAGTCGTGCTAACTTCTCCATCTTGTCATCTTCTCTTATTGGTAGGAAGTGTGCTGATTTGGTGAGACGATCAACTATTACCCAAATAGTATCAAAACCACTTGCAGTCCTTGGCAATTTAGTGATGAAATCCATGGTAATGTTTTCCCATTTCCATTCCGGGATTTCGGGTTGTTGAAGTAGACCTGATGGTTTCTGATGCTCAGCTTTGACCTTAGAACACGTCAAACATTCTCCTACATATTTAGCAACATCGGCTTTCATACCCGGCCACCAAAAATGTTTCTTGAGATCCTTGTACATCTTCCCCGTTCCAGGATGTATTGAGTATCTGGTTTTATGAGCTTCTCTAAGTACCATTTCTCTCATATCTCCAAATTTTGGTACCCAAATCCTTTCAGCCCTATACCGGGTTCCGTCTTCCCGAATATTAAGATGCTTCTCCGATCCTTTGGGTATTTCATCCTTTAAATTTCCCTCTTTTAAAACTCCTTGTTGCGCCTCCTTTATTTGAGTAGTAATGTTATTATGAATCATTATATTCATAGATTTTACTCGAATGGGTTCTCTATCCTTCCTGCTCAAGGCATCGGCTACCACATTTGCCTTCCCCGGGTGGTAACGAATCTCAAAATCGTAATCATTCAATAATTCAATCCACCTACGCTGCCTCATATTCAGTTGTTTCTGATTAAATATGTGTTGAAGACTTTTGTGGTCGGTGTATATAATACTTTTGACCCCATATAAGTAGTGCCTCCAAGTCTTTAATGCAAAAACAACCGCGCCTAATTCCAAATCATGCGTCGTATAATTTTGTTCGTGAATCTTCAATTGTCTAGACGCATAAGCAATCACCTTCGTTCGTTGCATTAATACACAACCGAGACCTTGCTTTGATGCGTCACAATAAATCACAAAATCATCATTCCCTTCAGGCAATGACAATATAGGTGCTGTAGTTAGCTTTTTCTTCAATAACTGAAACGCTTTCTCTTGTTCATCATTCCATTCAAATTTCTTCCCTTTATGCGTTAATGCAGTCAAGGGTTTTGCTATTCTGGAAAAGTCTTGGATGAACCTTCTGTAGTAACCAGCTAGTCCTAAAAACTGGCGTATGTGTTTCGGAGTTTTCGGGGTTTCCCATTTTTCAACAGTTTCTATCTTTGCCGGATCCACCTTAATACCTTCTTTGTTCACTATGTGACCGAGGAATTGAACTTCTTCCAACCAAAATGCACACTTTGAAAACTTAGCGTACAATTCTTCCTTCCTCAATACTTCTAACACCTTTCTCAAATGTTCACCGTGTTCTTGGTCATTCTTTGAGTAAATAAGTATGTCATCAATGAAAACAATGACAAACTTGTCAAGGTATGGTCCACACACTCGGTTCATAAGGTCCATGAACACAGCTGGTGCATTAGTTAAACCAAACGGCATGACCATAAACTCGTAATGACCGTAACGTGTTCTGAAAGCAGTCTTTGGAATATCATCTTCTTTCACACGCATTTGATGATACCCGGAACGTAAGTCAATCTTTGAATAAACAGACGAGCCTTGTAGTTGATCAAATAAGTCGTCGATTCTCGGTAGTGGGTAGCGGTTCTTGATGGTAAGTTTGTTCAACTCTCGGTAGTCGATACACAACCTGAATGTACCATCTTTCTTCTTGACAAACAAAACAGGAGCTCCCCACGGTGATGTGCTTGGTCGAATGAAACCACGCTCTAAAAGTTCTTGTAATTGGCTTTGCAGTTCTTTCATCTCGCTGGGTGCGAGTCTGTAAGGAGCACGAGCTATTGGTGCAGCTCCTGGTACAAGATCTATTTGAAATTCAACGGATCGATGTGGGGGTAATCCCGGTAATTCTTTCGGAAATACATCGGGAAATTCTTTTGCAATGGGAACATCATTGATGCTCTTTTCTTCAGTTTGTACTTTCTCGACGTGTGCTAGAACAGCATAGCAACCTTTTCTTATTAGTTTTTGTGCCTTCAAATTACTAATAAGATGTAGCTTCGTGTTGCCCTTTTCTCCGTACACCATTAAGGGTTTTCCTTTTTCTCGTATAATGCGAATTGCATTTTTGTAACAAACGATCTCCGCTTTCACTTCTTTCAACCAGTCCATACCGATTATCACATCAAAACTCCCTAACTCTACTGGTATCAAATCAATCTTAAATGTTTCGCTAACCAGTTTAATTTCTCGATTCCGACATATATTATCTGCTGAAATTAATTTACCATTTGCTAATTCGAGTAAAAATTTACTATCCAAAGGCGTCAATGGACAACTTAATTTAGCACAAAAATCTCTACTCATATAGCTTCTATCCGCACCCGAATCAAATAAAACGTAAGCAGATTTATTGTCAATAAGAAACGTACCCGTAACAAGCTCCGGGTCTTCCTGTGCCTCTACCGCATTAATATTGAAAACTCTTCCACGGCCTTGTCCATTCGTGTTCTCCTGGTTCGGGCAATTTCTAATAATGTGGCCTGGTTTTCCACATTTATAACAAACTACATTGGCATAACTTGCTCCGACACTACTTGCTCCGCCATTACTCGTTCCGACACCATTTGTTCCTTTCGTTCTATTAATCCCTGGTCCGTAGACCTCACACTTCACCGCGCTATGACCATTTCTTTTACACTTGTTGCAAAATTTGGTGCAGAACCCCGAGTGATTCTTTTCACACCTTTGGCATAGTTGCTTCTGATTGTTGTTGTTGTTGCGGTTATTATTGTTGTTGGGATGATTGTTGTAGTTGTTGTTGTTGTTGTTGTTGTTGTTGTTGTTGTTGGGCCGTTTGTTGTAGTTGCGATTGATGTTGCGATTGTTGGGATAATTGTTGCGATTATTGTTGTAATTGCTGTTGTTGTTGTATTGGTGATTCTTATCACCGTTTTCCTCCCACTTTCTTTTGACTTGCTTCACATTGGCCTCTTCAGCAGTCTGTTCTTTAATTCTTTCTTCAATCTGGTTCACTAGTTTGTGAGCCATTCTACATGCCTGTTGTATGGAGGCGGGCTCGTGTGAACTTATATCTTCTTGGATTCTTTCCGGTAATCCTTTCACAAACGCGTCGATCTTCTCTTCCTCATCTTCGAATGCTCCCGGACACAATAGGCACAATTCTGTGAATCGTCTTTCGTACGTGGTAATATCAAATCCTTGGGTTCGTAACCCTCTAAGTTCTGTCTTGAGCTTATTGACCTCGGTTCTGGGACGGTACTTCTCGTTCATTAAGTGCTTGAATGCTGACCACGGTAGTGCGTACGCATCATCTTGTCCCACTTGCTCTAGATAGGTATTCCACCATGTTAATGCAGAACCTGTGAAGGTATGCGTAGCGTACTTCACTTTGTCCTCTTCAGTACACTTACTTATGGCAAACACCGATTCAACCTTCTCGGTCCACCGTTTCAATCCGATCGGTCCTTCGGTTCCATCAAATTCCAAAGGTTTGCAGGCAGTGAATTCTTTGTAGGTGCATCCTACACGATTTCCTGTACTGCTATATCCAAGGTTATTGTTGGTATGTAGCGCAGCCTGTACTGCGGCTATGTTTGAAGCTAGAAAAGTACGGAATTCCTCTTCATTCATATTCACGGTGTGTCGAGTAGTCGGTGCCATTTCCTTCAAAATAGTTAAATGGAACAAGTTAATCATACAGAATATTAAGAGTAGTTAATAGTATTTCGTAGCATAATATGAACTCATTTATAAAAGCTTTTTCTTCATATTAGCGTTTTATAAGTTTAAATTCGGGTAGTACCTACCCGTTAAGTTCATACTTAGTAGCTAATATACAATTCAACTACTACAATTCTATATGAAAAACTGATTATAATAATATTTCGCGTTCAAACTTTTATACAATATTTTACAAACTTACAATACCGCTTATTTTACATAAAGCATGAAATATAGCACACAATAACTTTGATACAAGATAGTTGTGAAGACAATTCTAGCTAGTACACAAGTCGTTCAGCAAAGGCAATAAAGACACGTAATTCATACGTCCAGAAACAAGTCATGCATTCTGGTTTTACTAGGACTACTTCCCATCCTTGGTCTTGTGCAACATAACCGTTATGGCCGTTGATAAGACAGCGTGTTGTAACGTCATCAAAGGGACGAGGGTTACGTAATGTCCAACAGTCCCGTAATAATCTAAAAACCTCATTTCTTACCCCAATTACCGACTCCGTCACTTGTGGAAACGTTTTGTTTAATAGTTGTAGCCCGATGTTCTTGTTCTCACTTTGGTGAGAAGCGAACATTACTAATCCGTAAGCATAACATGCTTCTTTATGTTGCATGTTAGCCGCTTTTTCTAAATCACGAAGTCCAATATTCGGATATATTGAGTCAAAATAATTTCTTAACCCGTTGCGTAAAATAGCATTTGGGTTCCCCGCAATATATGCGTCAAAGTAAACACATCGTAACTTATGGGTTTCCCAATGTGATATCCCCCATCTTTCAAACGAAAGTCTCTTATAAACCAAGACATTCTTGGAACGTTCTTCGAATGTCTTACAAACTGATCTCGCCTTAAATAGTTGTGCCGAAGAATTCTGGCCGACTCTAGACAAGATTTCATCAATCATGTCTCCGGGTAGGTCTCTTAAAATATTGGGTTGTCTATCCATTTTGTGTTTTTAAACTGTAAAATAGACAAGAGTTAGATTCATAAAAAAAATACTTATTAATACAAGCAATTTTTACATATATCATAAAGCATAAGAACACTATATTCCATATATTACACCACACGAATACAACTATCTTATTCCGACTCGCTCGTTTCTTCTTCTTCGGTTTTGGTTCGTTTTTCCAAGTTTCTAGGGATATATGATGTTCCCCTAATACGAGCCGTCGTTGTCCACATTGGTTTAGAAAAACCTGGTGGTTTAGAGGTTCCCGGGTCATTGTTACAACTTAAGGACTTCGGGGGTTGACGATACATATAAAGTTCATCGGGGTTGGAATTAGATTTCTCTATTTTTATGCCCTTTCCCTTATTATTTTCTTTTGCCTTTTTAAATTCAGTTGGGGTAATTTCTATAACATCATCGGAATTCTCGTCGGAATCCGATTCATCGGAGAATTGGTAATCCTCCCAATATTTTGCTTCCTTGGCGGAAACACCATTGACCATAATTAACTTTGGTCGGTTGGTTGAGGATTTTCTTTTACTTAACCGTTTTATTATTTCCCCCACCGGTTCTATTTCTTCATCCGGTTCCGATTCTTCTTCCGGTTCCGATTCTTCTTCCGGTTCCGACTCTTCTTCCGGTTCCTCTTCGGGAACTTGTGAATCAGTCCACAAATCATTCCAATTTACATTTGACTCTTCATTATTATTAGGTGAGTCAATGGGACTTGTTCTAGAGGTAGACATCTATCACATAATATCAAACACGTTAAGAGATTAATATATCACATAATATTCATATGTTAAAAATATATAGTTTCCAACAAAAATGTTAAGCAATCATTTTTAAAGAAAACACGGTCGAAGTCCAGACTCACTAATGCATCCTAACAAACTCGATAAGATACACTAATGCAAATTTTCTGGTTCTCTAAGACCAACGCTCTGATACCAACTGAAATGTCCCGTTCTTATTGATTAAAAACGTTCCATATTAATTGATTTCGTTGCGAGGTTTTGACCTCTATATGAGACGTTTTTCAAAGACTGCATTCATTTTTAAACAAACCATAACCTTTATTTCATCAATAAAGGTTTAAAAAGCTTTACGTAGATTATCAAATAATGATAATCTAAAATATCCTGTTTACACACGACCATTACATAATGGTTTACAATACAAATATGTTACAACAAAATAAGTTTCTTGAATGCAGTTTTTACACAATATCATACAAGCATGGACTCCAAATCTTGTCCTTATTTAAGTATGCGACAGCGGAAGCTCTTAATAATCACCTGAGAATAAACATGCTTAAAACGTCAACAAAAATGTTGGTGAGTTATAGGTTTAACCTATATATATCAAATCGTAACAATAGACCACAAGATTTCATATTTCAATACACATCCCATACATAGAGATAAAAATCATTCATATGGTGAACACCTGGTAACCGACAATAACAAGATGCATATATAAGAATATCCCCATCATTCCGGGACACCCTTCGGATATGATATAAATTTCGAAGTACTAAAGCATCCGGTACTTTGGATGTGGTTTGTTAGGCCCAATAGATCTATCTTTAGGATTCGCGTCAATTAGGGTGTCTGTTCCCTAATTCTTAGATTACCAGACTTAATAAAAAGGGGCATATTCGATTTCGATAATTCAACCATAGAATGTAGTTTCACGTACTTGTGTCTATTTTGTAAATCATTTATAAAACCTGCATGTATTCTCATCCCAAAAATATTAGATTTTAAAAGTGGGACTATAACTCACTTTCACAGATTTTTACTTCGTCGGGAAGTAAGACTTGGCCACTGGTTGATTCACGAACCTATAACAATATATACATATATATCAAAGTATGTTCAAAATATATTTACAACACTTTTAATATATTTTGATGTTTTAAGTTTATTAAGTCAGCTGTCCTCGTTAGTAACCTACAACTAGTTGTCCACAGTTAGATGTACAGAAATAAATCGATAAATATTATCTTGAATCAATCCACGACCCAGTGTATACGTATCTCAGTATTGATCACAACTCAAACTATATATATTTTGGAATCAACCTCAACCCTGTATAGCTAACTCCAACATTCACATATAGAGTGTCTATGGTTGTTCCGAAATATATATAGATGTGTCGACATGATAGGTCGAAACATTGTATACGTGTCTATGGTATCTCAAGATTACATAATATATAATACAAGTTGATTAAGTTATGGTTGGAATAGATTTGTTACCAATTTTCACGTAGCTAAAATGAGAAAAATTATCCAATCTTGTTTTACCCATAACTTCTTCATTTTAAATCCGTTTTGAGTGAATCAAATTGCTATGGTTTCATATTGAACTCTATTTTATGAATCTAAACAAAAAAAGTATAGGTTTCTAGTCGGAAAAATAAGTTACAAGTCGTTTTTGTAAAGGTAGTCATTTCAGTCGAAAGAACGACGTCTAGATGACCATTTTAGAAAACATACTTCCACTTTGAGTTTAACCATAATTTTTGGATATAGTTTCATGTTCATAATAAAAATCATTTTCTCAGAATAACAACTTTTAAATCAAAGTTTATCATAGTTTTTAATTAACTAACCCAAAACAGCCCGCGGTGTTACTACGACGGCGTAAATCCGGTTTTACGGTGTTTTTCGTGTTTCCAGGTTTTAAATCATTAAGTTAGCATATCATATAGATATAGAACATGTGTTTAGTTGATTTTAAAAGTCAAGTTAGAAGGATTAACTTTTGTTTGCGAACAAGTTTAGAATTAACTAAACTATGTTCTAGTGATTACAAGTTTAAACCTTCGAATAAGATAGCTTTATATGTATGAATCGAATGATGTTATGAACATCATTACTACCTTAAGTTCCTTGGATGAACCTACTGGAAAATAGAAAAATGGATCTAGCTTCAATGGATCCTTGGATGGCTCAAAGTTCTTGAAGCAAAATCATGACACGAAAACAAGTTCAAGTAAGATCATCACTTGAAATAAGATTGTTATAGTTATAGAAATTGAACCAAAGTTTGAATATGATTATTACCTTGTATTAGAATGATAACCTACTGTAAGAAACAAAGATTTCTTGAGGTTGGTTGATCACCTTACAAGATTGGAAGTGAGCTAGCAAACTTGAAAGTATTCTTGATTTTATGAAACTAGAACTTTTGGAATTTATGAAGAACACTTAGAACTTGAAGATAGAACTTGAGAGAGTTCAATTAGATGAAGAAAATTGAAGAATGAAAGTGTTTGTAGGTGTTTTTGGTCGTTGGTGTATGGATTAGATATAAAGGATATGTAATTTTGTTTTCATGTAAATAAGTCATGAATGATTACTCATATTTTTGTAATCTTATGAGATATTTCATGCTAGTTGCCAAATGATGGTTCCCACATGTGTTAGGTGACTCACATGGTCTGCTAAGAGCTGATCATTGGAGTGTATATACCAATAATACATACATCTAAAAGCTGTGTATTGTACGAGTACGAATACGGGTGCATACGAGTAGAATTGTTGATGAAACTGAACGAGAATGTAATTGTAAGCATTTTTGTTAAGTAGAAGTATTTTGATAAGTGTATTGAAGTCTTTCAAAAGTGTATAAATACATATTAAAACACTACATGTATATACATTTTAACTGAGTCGTTAAGTCATCGTTAGTCGTTACATGTAAGTGTTGTTTTGAAACCTTTAGGTTAACGATCTTGTTAAATGTTGTTAACCCAATGTTTATAATATCAAAAGAGATTTTAAATTATTATATTATCATGATATTATGATGTACGAATATCTCTTAATATGATATATATACATTAAATGTCGTTACAACGATAAACGTTACATATATGTCTCGTTTCAAAATCATTAAGTTAGTAGTCTTGTTTTTACATATGTAGTTCATTGTTAATATAATTAATGATATGTTTACTTATCATAATATCATGTTAACTATATATATAACCATATATATGTCATCATATAGTTTTTTTTACAAGTTTTAACGTTCGTGAATCACCGGTCAACTTGGGTGGTCAATTGTCTATATGAAACCTATTTCAATTAATCAAGTCTTAACAAGTTTGATTGCTTAACATGTTGGAAACATTTAATCATGTAAACATCAATCTCAATTAATATATATAAACATGGAAAAGTTCGGGTCACTACAATATGTGTACTATTAAATGTAACACCATGAACTCAAACGTACAGGTGCAGGCATTTATATAAGAGGTCGGAGTCGTAAAACATGTTTTAATGTAAAAACATACTTCGTACGACTTTTCTAACAATGTATTATGGTTGGTTTGCCTTAATTATGATTGGGTGTATCAATTGTGGTGTATGAATATTTAATTTTATACATCACATTCGGTTTCAGAGTGGCACACCGCACCAAGAAAGTGGCACGTAGTGCCAAAGCAAAATTCAGCAAAACCAGTTTCAGAGTGGCACACTGTGCCAAGGCAAACATCGGCAAATTCATAACCTAAGTGGCACGCATTGCCAGTTAGGTGGCACGCTGTGCCAAGACCTGCATCATCATTCTTTTCTATTTTAAAAAAAAAGAGGTTAAATGAAGGGCACTTTGGTCTTTTCATGTCATGAACGGTTTTGAGGCCTTAAATCTGTCCAAACCTTATCCTTATCCTCATTTCATCTTCATTTCTTCATCTCCTCATCCTCTCAAAACCCTAGAAAGAGAAACCCCATTTTAGAGTGAGAAAGTTACATTTGGGGAAGAAGAAGGTCGACTTGGGTGAAAGCTCAAGAGTTAAAGTTGTTCACCTCGTTCACGGGTACGTTGTGATTATTGCGGTAAGTTCTAACTCCGAATTTCAATTGTTTGATTTGGTGTTCATGTTAGGGTTTGGGCTTAAAGGTTCTTGAGAAAACCCACCTAGCTCTTTAATGGAAGTTAGGAGCTAGTAATCGGGTTTTATATTATTGTTGGTGGGTTTTGGATTGGAAACCAACTTGGCCATGTGTAAGGCTTGTAAAGTGGGTGTAATCACTAGTGTTAGTGATTATGGAAGTGTTGGAACCCATTTAGGTGTATTTGGAAGACCAATTTTGAAATGGGTCAAAATTAGGGTTTGTGGGTCAAATTGGGGAAGATAAGTATTTGTAACTTGCGTTTCAGTTTAATTGGCATTATAGGACCATTTTCACTAGCGTTGAGTGATTATTGGTTAGTTTGGGCGTTGTTTGTGCTTGAAAGTGCATTTGGGTCAAAATTGCACTAAGTGTCAAATTGGGTTGGTTTGTAATCCACCCTAATTGTGTTGTTTGTTGTGTGATAAATGGAATAGATACTTTCCATTGGCAGTTTGCGGACTTGACTTTGCATTCATCAAGGCGCTAAGGTGAGTGTAAATATATTATATATGTATGTATGTGTAGGATGGGTGCGAGTTTGTAGAGTGACCCTTGCTCGGGTTTACTCTACATGCGTATGGGAGAATGGACTCCGTGGGTTTTATTGGGTCCATGTTGTACGCTTATGCATTTTGGGTTACCACCCTTGGGGTAGTGAATCTTGTGAGTATACGGAGTCACGTTGGCGTGTGATTTGGTCAACCCGGTCGATGTTGATGATGTGGATGAGGTGAGTTGGGATGGTGAATCTTGTGTAGTTCAGATTCACGATGTCGTGTGTAGTTCTGACATTCTCAGTTGTGTAGTTATGACTTACGGTGTGCATCTTATGTAGTCCAGATCCACTCGGGCGTGTGTAGTTCCGCCAACCCTATAGTCATTTAGTTGATGTATGAATCTTGTGTAGTTCATATTCATAAGGCATGTGTAGTTCGGCCATCCTCAATTGTAGTCAGGAGGAAGGTAGTGAATCTCGTGTAGTTCAGATTCACTTAGGCATGTGTAGTTCGGCCAACCTTCATATGTTTAAGGTTAAGTGGTTAACCTTGTGGTATTGGCTATATTTTCGTATATGTGTGTATATATATTGTTGTGTTGTAGCTAATCTTGCGGTTTTGGCATGTTGGTACGTTATGTATAGCTTTGCTTAGTTATACAAGGATGTGGTGTGTGTTTATTTCTTGTGTTGGTGATACGTATTCATTCTATGCATATGTATGTATATAGTATGTTTATCCTCACTAAGCTTTATAGCTTACCCTCTCGTTGTTTATATTTTTATAGAATCACAAGGAAGAGGTGGAAAAGGTAAGCGCGGAGATTAGTGAATTATTGCAGGTTGCTTAGAAGACTTTGCTTTTGGATTCGATTTAGGATTGAGTAGTGTTTTCCCAATCACCATGCTTGGTCTTATGTCGGAGTTAAACGCTTTGGGTCGAAAGTGTCTCTTGGTCGTGTGTAACACCCCGTCAAAATCGACATTGATGCAGATGTTAACTCTGGTCCCAGTGCATGGCTTGACTTCTAAGTACATCAAAGTTCTACAGCGGAAGCATAATATATAAGTACCTGAGACAAAACATGCTTAAAAGTGTCAACCAAAAGGTTGGTTAGTTCATAGGTTTATCATAAACAATGATTTTGATAATAATGATAGATCACAAGATTTAGTTTAAAGTTGATTGATATAGAAATATCAATCTAAAAGTGTTGCTGCAGTTTGTAATATCGCTACTAAACAAAATTTACCCTGTGACACCTTGTACTATCAGTGTCGTGGAATCATTATATGTAACCAAAGACAAGCGGTCAAATGATTAGAGACGTTACTCTCAATAGGCCTACTCACAATAATTAAGTTTGCATTTAAATGTAGCAATTAACAATATTACGGTAGGAATTTAGCATGAATCAAAGCATGACAGCATAGTTAACAATTTAGTACTTGTGTCTAAGCGTAAAACAGTTATAAAGCAAGCATGTGTCTCACCCAAAAAGTTATAAAAATAGTTATGAAACAGTAAAAAGTGGGGCTATGAAATTCACCTTAGTAGCAAGTAAGTTATTCCACGCAAAGAAGAATGAACGGAGTAAGTGATCGGAGATCTTAACCTAGAGATATAATCTTTGATTAGTTAATATCTAACATACATAAAGTTTGTTTATTAATATAGCAACTATATTAACAGTGACGATTTTCGAGAAAAGTTCCTATTTCTCAAAAGTTTCTATTTTTGGAAACCTACTATCTATGAAAAGCTTCCACTTATAGTAAGCTCCTAGTTTAAAGAAGTTCGGGTTATAATTCTTCACAAAGATGTTGTACAATCTTGCCCAAACTTCGTTGCTATCATGCAAGTCACTCGAATGATCTGTTGTTACCGGGCGCCCAGGATTCTTGACTAGAATCTAAGTCATGGCATTCGAAATCCACAAGCGGTTCCCATAAGGCAACACGGACCACCCTAGATCACAAGTAGCGGTGAGGTTCGTATAAAGTGCACGTTATCTTTTAATTATAACCTTCATATTATAGGTGTATACACACAACGAATTATTAATGTACTTAATAATTATATATGTGATAATATAACCTAAGTATTATTTAATATTTAGTTATTATACCTTAGTATGTTTTATATATATATATATATATATATATATATATATATATATATATATATATATATATATATATATATATATATATTAAATATAATTACCTTTAAATAAATACCTAAATTACTTCAAAAATAATAGTGTTTTATTAATCGAACATTATCCAAAAATGTCTAAATAATTAATTAATTATCTAAAAATTATATACATAATTTTTTAGTCTTAGTTAATCATATAGATTAGTAGAAAAATTTAAGAAAATGTTTTTATTATATTTTTGTATTTATTTTTGTTTTTACCCTTAATTTATTCACAAAACAAGTTTAATTCTACATAATTACTAAATAAACTCAAAAAATTATTTTTATAATTTTTATAAGTTTCTATCAGTCTAATAACCTGTAAAAAATATTTAAATTTTTTTTTTATTATTTTATATTTATTCTTAATTTACCTTTGAATTACATAATAATAGAGTTTAATTATATAATAATTACCAATTCGACCTAAGTAATTATTTTTATAATTTTTGAAGATCTATATAAGTTTTATAAACTCAGAATATATATATATATATATATATATATATATATATATATATATATATATATATATATATATATATATTATTTTTGGTTAAAAATATTTATTACGAATTTTACATTGTTTTTACGTTTAAATACTACATAATTCGTATTTAATTATAAATAATATTCCATAAATTATCAAAATTATTTTTATACATCATAATACTTATAATACTAATTATAACATATAAACATAATTAATTTCGAATTTTATAAAGAATATACAATAAATATAAATATAATCGACAATATTAAAAAAATAATAAAAATAGAAAGTACCTCAAATTTTCTTCAATGTTTTGAGAGAATAACTTAAGTTTTTGTTTTTTTGGCAAAAAAATGAATGAGGAGCCATGTATTTATAGGTAAAAATGGTTGGTGAAAAGATAAAAAATAAAATAAAATAAAGGTGTCAATTTTGACCAAAAAAAAAGAAAAGAAAACATGCTAAAAATGTTTTTAATAATTTTTATCTTTGAAAATATTTAGTCAAAATTCATGGGCTCATTATAAAAAAAAAATAACTTATAAAAAAATAACTTAAAATCTTTTTTTTATAAGCTATATATATATATATATATATATATATATATATATATATATATATATATATATATATATATATATATATAATGATTAAAATAACTTATCATTCAATTAATAATTATGTTACATATAGTTTTAAATATAATACACATTAATATTAATATTAACTAAAGTTATTTTATATAATTAGTGTAAATTTTAGTTAACAAAACGTGTCGACTAAAAATAAATATTTGATCAACGTTGAATTTAATTATATATTACGTATGGATAACAACCCTATAAGCAAATTAGTCAATTCAAGTATGGAAATGTGAGGGTTGTTATAGTACCTCCCTGTTAAAGAAATTTCGTCCCGAAATTTGATTGTGGTCATCATGGCTAACAATAAAAATATTTTCATGCCGAATATGAGTTAAAAAAAATAAAGTTTTATCACTTATTGAGTAATAAAACAAATCGATTATGTGAAGATTATGAGTGAAGGTATCACAAAAGAGTGAAAAGAGAAAATTAAATGTTCGCCTTAACTTTTGACGTAGTCACGGTTGATTTCCGGAATTCAAGGAATTTAAAGAAATCTTCGTGATCTTTACAAGATTTGATTCTTCGGTAATTAAGGAAATTAGGATTTTCTTTAATTAAATTCGTAATCTGCCTCGATTACTATGTCTGATATTTCCACTCTAAATTAACCTTTTCTGTTTCATTATTTTCATCACTCCAATACTTTATTCCTTAATTCATACTTTAAAGCATTCGTCAATATGCTCCATCCAGTTCTGATTCTTGATATACTCCTAACTTTCATATCTGTCATTCTTCTTTTTCATCTGCCGCCAGAAGAATCTATTCATTTCTACTATACTCTTGGTTTTATAATGGTTTTAGTTCTCTCGTGTCTTTATATTGCTATACGCATCGATATACACGGTTTGTAATTTCTGGGTTGTTGTTGGGCTTTATATCTTTCCTTATATTTCGGAGTCCCTGCTTCTATCTTTCTATAATCATTGACATCCCTGTTTAATGATCTCTCTTATTTGCTGTGATTTATACTCATATCTCTATTTCGAAGCTTCATGCTTTTGTTTTCTCTTCTCGACTTTAAGTACATCAAGTAATGGTCCAGAATTCGTAGGTATGGAGTTTCGAATGAACATGACTAATGTTCTAAGAGAGAAATTGTAATAGCACGATCTTGATTGGTTAAATTACCAGAATTCAAGAGAAAAGATAGAACTATCAGGAAGATATGTTCTCGATATGTTTGGAGATTAGGTAGAATGTAAGATTCATGTAACTTGGCACATGATGACGTTATGGTCTGTGAATCATCACGTTCCATTAGAAATTAGCATGACTTACTGTAATATAATCATGTTGATCAAGTGTCATTATATTATACTAACTCATGCTTCAATTCCCAACACTACTTCAGAAACATTCATATTTTAAATTCGAATTTTTACAGAATATGAAATGTCCCGTTCATATTGATTATAAACATTCCATATTAATTAATTTCGTTGCAAGGTTTTGACCTCTATATGAGACGTTTTTCAAAGACTGCATTCGATTTTTAAAACAACCATAACCTTTATTTTATCGATAAAGATTTAAAATATTACGACGATTATCAAATAATGATAATCAAAATATAGCGTTCTCACACGACCATTACATAATGGTTTACAATAATATTACACAACAATAAATGTCTTCGAATGCAGTTTTCAAACAATATTATACAAGCATGGACTCCAAATCTTGTCCTTAATTTAGTATGCAATACCGGAAGCTCTTAACAATTACCTGAGAATAAACATGCTTAAAACGTCAACAAAAATGTTGGTGAGTTATAGGTTTATCCTATATATTTATCAATCATAATAATAGACCACAAAATTTCATATTTCCATTTTTCGTAAACATCATCCCATACATAGAGATAAAAATCATTCATATGGTGAACACCTGGTAACCGACATTAACAAGATGCATATAAGAATATCCCCATCATTCCGGGATATCCATCGAACATGATATAAAAACTCGAAGTACTAAAGCATCGGCTACAACGGATGGGGTTTGTTGGGCCTAATAGATCTATCTTTAGGATTCGCGTCAATTAGTAGACCGGTTTACTAATTCTTAGGTTACCAAGCAAAAAGGGGCATATTCGGCTTCAATCATTCAACCATAGAAAGTAGTTTCACGTACTTATGTCTATTTTGTAAAACATTTATAAAGCTGCATGTATTCTCATCCCAAAAATATTAGATTTTAAAAGTGGGACTATAACTCACTTTCACAGATTTTTACTTCGTCGGGAAGTAAGACTTGGCAACGGGTTGATTCACGAACCTATAACAAATATGTACATATATATATCAAAGTATGATCAAAATATATTTACAACATTTTTATTACGTTTTAAAGATTTGAGTTTGTTAAGTCAGCAGTCCTCGTTAGTAACCTACAACTAGTTGTCCACAGTTAGATGTACAGAAATAAAGCAATATATATTATCTCGAATCAATCCACGACACAGTGTCTACAAGTCTCAGACTCAATCACAACTCAAAGTATATATATTAATTTGGAATCAACCTCAACCCTGTATAGCTAACTCCAACATTACTGCATATAGAGTGTCTATGGTTGTTCCAAATAATATATATAGATGGGTCGATATGATATGTCAAAACATTGTATTCGTGTCTATGGTATCCCAAGATTACATAATATATGTTAGAATACATGTATAATACAATATAAGTTAGTTAAGTTATGATTTGTATAGATTTGTTACACATTTCACGTAGCTACAACAAGCAAAATTATCCAATCTTGTTTTACCCATAACATCTTCGTTTTAAATCTGTTTTGAGTGATTCAAGTTGCTATGGTTTCATATTGAACTTAAGTTTATGAATCTAAATAGAAAAAGTATAAGTTTATAGTCGGAAATACAGGTTACAAGTCATTTTTGTAAAGGTAGTCATTTCAGTCGAAAGAACGACTCCGAGATGACCATTTTGGAAAACATACTTCCACTTTGAGTTTAACCATGATTTTTGGATATAGTTTCATGTTCATAAGAAAAATCATTTTCCCATAATAATAGCTTTTAAATCAAAGTTTATCATAGTTTTTAATTAACTAACCCAAAACAGCCCGCGGTGTTACTATGACGGCGTATGTCCGGTTTCACGGTGTTTTTAATGTTTTCAGGTTTTAAATCATTAAGTTAGCATATCATATAGATATATAACATGTGTCTAGTTGATTTTAAAAGTCAATTTAGAAGGATTAACTTTTTTTTGCCAACAAGTTTAGAATTAACTAAACTATGTTCTAGTGATTACAAGTTTAAACCTTCGAATAAGATAGTTTTATATATATGATTTGAATGATGTTATGAATATAATTACTACCTCAAGTTTTGTGGATAAACCTACTGGAAATGAGAAAAATAGATCTAGCTTCAAAGGATCCTTGGATGGCTTGAAAGTTCTTGAAGTAGAATCATGACACGAAAACAAGTTCAAGTATGATTTCCACTCGAAATAAGATTATTACAGTTATAGAAATTAAATCAAAGTTTGAATATGAGTATTACCTTGTATTAGAAAGATATCTTACTGTAAATAAGAAGGATTTCTTGAGGTTGGATGATCACTCAAAATGGATTTGCAAGATTGGAAGTAAGCTAGCAAACTTGGAAGTGTTGTTGGTGTCTTCTTGAGTAGTTGTTTTGTAACTTGGTTTATGTATGGATTTATGAACTAGATTGAGCTAGATTTTGATGAAGATGATGAAGAACACTTAGAACAATGGAAGAAACTTGAGAGAGAGTTGTTTGATGCATGAAAGTTGTGATCAAAATATGTTTGTATGTGTGCACATTCACGTGAATGTTAGGCTTGACATATAGGTTCATTAGTTTGTAATTTTTTGAGATATTTCATGCTAGATGTTAAATGATGGTTCCCACATGTCTTGGTGACTCACAAGGGCTGCTAAGAGCTGATTATTGGAGTGTATATATCAATAGTAAATACATTTAGAAGCTGTGTATTGTACGAGTACAAATACGAGTGCATACGAGTAGAATTGTTGATGAAAATGAATGAGGATGTAATTGTAAGCTTTTTTTGTTAAGTAGAAGTACTTTGATAAGTGTCTTGAAGTCTTTCAAAAGTGTATGAATACATATTAAAACACTACATGTATATACGTTTTAACTGAGTCGTTAAGTCATCGTTAGTTGTTACATGTAAGTGTTGTTTTGAAACCTTTAAGTTAACGATCTTGTTAAATGTTGTTAACCCATTGTTTATTATATCTAATGAGATGTTAAATTATTACATTATCATGATATTATGATGTATTAATATATCTTAATATGATATATATACATTTAAATGTCGTTACAATGATAATCGTTACGTATATGTCTCGTTTTGAAATCCTTAAGTTAGTAGTCTTGTTTTTACATATGTAGTTCATTGTTAATACACTTAATGATATGTTTATTTATCATTTATCATGTTTAACATAGTGTATCAATATCTTAATATGATTCATATGTAGTTAGTAAGACGTTGTTATAACGATAATCGTTATATATATCGTTTCGAGTTTCTTAATTCAATAAACTCATTTTTATGTATATCACTCACTGTTAATATACCTAGTGAGATACTTACTTATCATAATCTCATGTTAACCATAAATATGTTTATATATATAACATCATGTAGTTTTTACGAATTTGTAACGTTCGTGAATCGCCGGTCAATTTGGGGGGTCAATTGTCTACATGAAACACATTTCAATTAATCAAGTCTTAACAAATTTGATTGCTTAACATGTTGGAAACATTTAATCATGCGAATATAGTTTTCAATTAATATATAATTATGGAAAAGTTCGGGTCACTATAGTACCTACCCGTTAAATAAATTTCGTCCCGAAATTTTAAGCTGTTGAAGGTGTTGACGAATCTTCTGGAAATAGGTACGGGTATTTCAGCTTCATTTGATCTTCACACTCCCAGGTAAACTTGGGTCCCCTACGAGCATTCCATCGAACCTTGACGATTGGTATCTTATTTTGCTTGAGCCTTTTAACCTCACGATCCATTATCTCGACGGGTTCTTCAATGAATTGCAGTTTTTCATTGATTTTAATGTCGTCTAAAGGAATAGTGAGATCTTCTTTAGCTAAGCACTTCTTCAGATTCGAGACGTGAAAGGTATTATGTACATTGGCGAGTTATTGAGGTAATTCAAGTCGGTAGGCTACTGGTCCGACACGATCTAAAATCTTGAATGGTCCAATGTATCTTGGATTTAGTTTCCCCCGTTTACCAAATCGAACAACGCCTTTCCAAGGCGAAACCTTAAGCATGACCATCTCTCCAATTTCAAATTCTATATCTTTCCTTTTAAGGTCCGCGTAGCTCATTTGTCGACTCTGAGCGGTTTTCAACCGTTGTTGAATTTGGATGATTTTCTCTGTAGTTTCTTGGATTATCTCCGGACCCGTAATCTGTCTATCCCCCAATTCATTCCAACAAATTGGAGATATGCATTTTCTACCATAAAGTGCTTCGAACAGTGCCATTTCGATACTCGAGTGGTAACTGTTGTTGTAGGAAAATTCTGCTAATGGTAGATGTCGATCTCAACCGTTTCTAAAATCAATAACACATGCTCGTAGCATGTATTCAAGAGTCTGTATCGTCCTTTAGCTCTGCCCATCGGTTTGTGGATGATAGGCAGTACTCATATCTAGACGAGTTCCCAATGCTTGTTGTAATGTCTGCCAAAACCTTGAAACAAATCTGACATCTCTATCAGAGATAATAGAGATTGGTATTCCATGTCTAGAGACAACTTCCTTCAAGTATAATCTCGCCAACTTCTTCATTTTATCATCTTCTCTTATTGACAGAAAGTGTGCTGACTTGGTGAGGCGATCGACTATTATCCAAATAGTATCATAACCACTTGCAGTCCTTGGCAATTTAGTAATAAAATCCATGGTAATGTTTTCCCATTTCCATTTCGGAATCTCGGGTTGTTGAAGTAGACCTGATAGTTTCTGATGTTCAGCTTTGACCTTAGAACACGTCAAACATTCTCCCACATATCTAGCAATATCGGCTTTCATACACGGCCACCAAAAGTGCTTCTTGAGATCTTTGTACATCTTCCCTGCTCCGGGATGTATTGAATACCTGGTTTTATGGGCTTCCTTAAGTACCATTTCTCTCACATCCCCAAACTTTGGTACCCAAATTCTTTCAGCCCTATACCGGGTTACGTCTTCCCTAATATTAAGATGTTTCTCCGATCCTTTGGGCATTTCATTCTTCAAATTTTCTTCTTTTAAAACTCCCTGTTGTGCCTCCTTTATTTGAGTAGTAAGGTTAGTACGAATAATTATATTCATAGCTTTTACCCGTATAGGTTCTCTGTCCTTTCTACTCAAAGCGTCGGCTACCACATTCGTCTTCCCTGGGTGGTAACGAATCTCAAAGTCGTAATCATTCAACAATTCAATCCACCTACGCTGCCTCATGTTCAGTTGTTTCTGATTAAATATATGTTGGAGACTTTTGTGGCCTGTATATATGATACTTTTGACCCCATATAAGTAGTGCCTCCAAGTCTTTAATGCAAAAACAACAGCGCCCAATTCCAAATCGTGAGTCGTATAATTTTGCTCGTGAATCTTCAATTGTCTGGACGCATAAGCAATTACCTTCGTTCGTTGCATTAATACACAGCCGAGGCCTTGCTTTGAGGCGTCACAATATATCACAAAATCATCATTCCCTTCAGGCAAAGACAATATAGGTGCCGTAGTTAACTTTTTCTTCAACAATTGAAACGCTTTCTCCTGCCCATCCTTCCATTCAAATTTCTTCCCTTTATGCGTTAATGAAGTTAAAGGTTTTGCTATTTTGGAAAAATCTTGGATAAACCTTCTGTAGTAACCAGCCAGTCCTAAAAATTGGCGTATATACTTCAGAGTTTTCGGGGTTTTCCACTTTTCAACGGTTTCAATCTTTGCTGGATCCACCTGAATACCTTCTTTGTTTACTATGTGTCCGAGGAATTGAACTTCTTCCAACCAAAATGCACACTTTGAAAACTTAGCGTACAGTTTTTCTTTCCTTAACAAATCTAGCACTTTTCTCAAATGTTCTTCGTGTTCTTGATCATTCTTTGAGTAAATAAGTATGTCATCGATGAAAACAATGACAAACTTGTCAAGGTATGGTCCACACACTCAGTTCATAAGATCCATGAACACAGCTGGTGCGTTATTCAACCCAAAAGGCATAACCATAAACTCGTAATGACCGTAACGTGTTCTAAAAGCAGTTTTTAGAATATCATCCTCCTTCACCCGCATTTGATGATATCCAGAACGTAAATTAATCTTCGAGTACACTGACAAACCTTGCAGCTGATCAAATAAATCGTCGATTCTCGGTAGTGGGTAACGGTTCTTGATGGTAAGTTTGTTCAACTCTCTATAGTCGATACATAATTTAAATGTACCATCTTTCTTTTTGACAAACAAAACAGGAGCTCCCCACGGTGATGTGCTTGGTCGAATGAAACCACGCTCTAAAAGTTCTTGTAATTGGCTATGAAGTTCCTTCATTTAGCTGGGTGCGAGTCTGTATGGAGCACGAGCTATTGGTGCAGCTCCCGGTACAAGGTCTATTTGAAATTCAACGGATCGGTGTGGAGGTAGTCCCGGTAATTCCTATCGAAATACATCGGGAAATTCTTTTGCGACGGAAACATCATTGATGTTTTTTTCTTCGGAATTGACTTTCTCGACGTGTGCTAGCACAGCATAGCAACCTTTTCTTATTAGTTTTTGTGCCTTCAGGTTACTAATAAGATTTAACTTCGCGTTGCTCTTTTCTCCGTACACCATTAAGGGTTTTCCTTTTTCTCGTATAATGCGAATTGCATTTTTGTAACAAACGATCTCTGCTTTCACTTGTTTCAACCAGTCCATACCGATTATCACATCAAAACTCCCTAAATCTGCTGGTATCAAGTCAATCTTAAATGTTTCGCTAACTAGTTTAATTTCTCGATTCCGACATATATTATCTGCTGTAATTAATTTACCGTTTACTAATTCGAGTAAAAATTTATTATCCAAGGGCATCGGTGAGCAACTTAGTTTAGCACAAAAATCTCTACTCATATAGCTTCTATCTGCACCCGAATCAAATAAAACATAAGCAGATTTATTGTCAATAAGAAACGTACCCGTAACAAGCTCCGGGTCTTCCTGCGCTTCTGCCGTATTAATATTGAAAAATCTTCCGCGGCCCTGCCCATTAGTATGCCCCTGATTCGGGCAATTTCTACTAAAGTGGCCCGGTTTTCCACATCCAAAACAAACTATGGCGGTGTTATTTGTTCCGACATTATTCGTTCTTTGAGTTCTGTTATGCATTGGTCCGTAGATCTTGCACATTGTCGCACTATGACCATTTCTTTTACACCTGGTGCAAAATGTCGTGCAAACTCCCTGGTGATGCTCTTCACACCTTTGGTATGGCTGTTTTTGGTTTTTGTTGCCATTGTTGTTATTGAGATTCTTGTTGGGATTGTTATTGTTGTTGTTATTGTTGTTGGGACGGTTATTGTAGTTGTTGTTGGGACGTTTGTTGAAGTTGTTGTTGCGATTGATGTTGCGGTTGTTGGGGTAGTTATTGCGATTGTGGTTGTGATTGTTGTTGTTGTATTGGTGACTCTTGTCACTGGTTTCTTCCCACTTTCTCTTGACTTGTTTCATGTTAGCATCTTCGGCAGCCTGCTCTTTAATCCTTCCTTCGATTTGATTCACTAGTTTGTGAGCCATTCGACTTGCCTTTTGTATGGAGGCGGGCTCGTGTGAACTCACATCTTCTTGAATCCTTTCCGGTAACCCTTTTACAAATGCGTCGATCTTCTCTTCTTCGTCTTCGAACGTTCTGGGACACAATAGGCACAACTCTGTGAATCTTCATTCGTATGTGGTGATATCGAAACCTTGCGTTCGTAATCCTCTAAGCTCTTCCTTGAGCTTATTTACCTCGTTTCTGGGACGATACTGCTCGTTCATTAATTGCTTGAATGCTGACCACGGTAGTGCGTAAGCTGCATCTTGTCCTTCCTGTTCGAGATAGGTATTCCACTATGTTAACGCAGTACCTGTGAATGTATGCGTAGCTTACTTTACTTTGTCTTCTTCAGTACATTTACTTATGGCAAACACCGATTCAACCTTCTCAGTCCACCGTTTCAATCCGATTGGACCTTCGGCTCCATCAAATTCCAAAGGTTTGCAGGCAGTGAATTCTTTGTAGGAGCATCTTACACGATTTCTTGTAGAATTAGTTCCACTGCTAGAACCAGAGTTATTGTTGTTATTTTGCATTGCGGCTTGTACTGCGGCTATGTTTGCAGCAAGGAAAACACGGAAGTCTTCCTCACTCATGTTCAAGTTCTGACGAGTCGTCGGTGCCATTTCCTTCAAAAATAACCAAAAGAATTGAGTTAATCATATAGAATTTAAGAGTAGTCAATAGTATTTCGTAGCATAATATGAACTTATTTATAAAAACTTTTTCTTCATATTAGCATTTTATAGTTTTAATTCGGGTAGTACCTACCCGTTAAGTTCATACTTAGTAACTACTATACAATTCAACTACTATGCTTCTATATGAAAAACTTATTACAATAATATTTCGCGTTCGAACATTTATACAATATTTTACAAACATACAATACCACTATTATACATATAGGATGAAATATAGCACATAATAACTTTGCTACTCGGCAGCTATAAAGGCAATTCTAGTTAATACGCAAGTCGTTCAGTAAAAGAAATAAAGACACGTAATTCATAAGTCCAGAAACAAGTCATGCATTCAGGTTTTACTAGTATTATTTCCCATCCTTGATCTTGTGGAAAATAACCGTTGTGATCGTTGGCTAGGCAGCATGTTGTAATGTCGTCAAAAGGACGAGGGTTACGTAATGCCCAACAGCCCCGTAACAATCTAAAAACCTTGTTTCTCACCTCAACTACCGAGTCCGTCACTTGTGGGAAAGTTTTATTTAAAAGTTGAAACCCAATGTTCTTTTTCTCAATTTGATGAGAAGCAAACATTATTAACCCGTAAGCATAACATGCTTCTTTATGTTGCATGTTAGGAGCTCTTTCTAAAGATCGGAGTCCTATGTTGGGATATGTTGAGTCAAAATAGGTTCGTAACCCGTAGCGTAAAATTGCATCTAGATTTCCCGCACCAAATGCCTTAAAGAAAACTTGGTGTAACTTAAAGTCTCCCCAATGTGATATGCCCCATCTTTCAAAGGAAAGCCTTTTATAAACTAAGGCATGCCTGGAATGTCTTTCAAACGTTCGACAAACTAATTTTGCTGTAAATAATTGTGCTGATGAATTATGCCCGACTCTAGACAAGATTTCATCAATCATATCCCCTGGTAGGTCTTCTAAAATTTTTGGTTGTCTATCCTTAACGTCCATTTTTGTTTTTATACTGTAAAATAAACAAGGATTAGATTCGTAAAAGATAATTAACAAATAATACAAGCAATTTTTACATATATCTTAAAAGTACAAGCACACAACATTACATATATTACACAGCATGATTACAACTCTTTATTTCGACTCACTCATTTCTTCTTCTTCGGACTTAGTTCGCTTGGCTAATTTCCTAGGGATACATGGTGATCCTCTAATACGAGCCGTCATTTTCACAAATGGTTTAGAAAAACCTGGTGGCCTAGATGTTCCCGGATTATTGTTAAAATCTAAGAAATATGGACGTTTACGATACATATAAAGTTCATTGGGGTCGGAATCATGTTTCTCTATTTTGATGCCCTTTCCCTTATTATTCTCTTTTGCCTTATTAAATTGAGTTGGGGTAATTTCTATAACATCATCGAAATCCTCGTCGGGATCCGATTCATCAGAAAATTGGTAATTTTCCCAATATTTTGCTTCCTTGGCGGAAACACCATTGACCATTTTTAACTTTGGTCCATTGGTTGAGGATTTTCTTTTATTTAATCATTTTACTGTAGGTATTAATATTTCATCCTCCGAAACATCTTCTTCTTCCGGTTCCTCTTCTTCCGGTTCCTCCTCTTCCGGTTCTTCCTCGGGAATTTGTGAATTTTTCCAAAATATATTCGACTCTTCATTATTATTAGGTGAGTCGATGGGATTTGTACTAGAGGTAGACATCTATCACACAATATCAAACACGTTAAGAGATTAATATATCACATTATATTTACATGTTAATAATATATAGTTTCTAACAAAAAAAAATGTTAAGCAATCGTTTTTTTTTTTTTTTAAGAAAACACGGTCGAAGTCCAGACTCACTAATGCATCCTAACAAACTCGGTAAGACACACTAATGTAATTTTCTAGTTCTCTAAGACCAACGCTCGGATACCAACTGAAATGTCCCGTTCATATTGATTATAAACGTTCCATATTAATTGATTTCGTTGCGAGGTTTTGACCTCTATATGAGACGTTTTTCAAAACTGCATTCGATTTTTAAAACAACCATAACCTTTATTTTATTGATAAAGGTTTAAAATATTACGACGATTATCAAATAATGATAATTAAAATATAGCGTTCTCACACGACCATTACATAATGGTTTACAATAATATTACACAACAATAAATGTCTTCGAATGCAGTTTTCAAACAATATTATACAAGCATTGACTCCAAATCTTGTCCTTAATTTAGTATGCAACACCGGAAGCTCTTAACAATTACCTGAGAATAAACATGCTTAAAACGTCAACAAAAATGTTGGTAAGTTATAGGTTTATCCTATATATTTATCAATCGTAATAATAGACCACAAGATTTCATATTTCCATTTTTCGTAAACATCATCCCATACATAGAGATAAAAATCATTCATATGGTGAACACCTGGTAACCGACATTAACAAGATGCATATAAGAATATCCCCTCATTCCAGGACATCCATCAGACATGATATAAAAACTCGAAGTACTAAAGCATCCGCTACAACGGATGGGGTTTATTGGGCCCAATAGATCTATCTTTAGGATTCGCGTCAATTAGTAGACTGGTTTACTAATTCTTAGGTTACCAAGCAAAAAGGGGCATATTCGGCTTCGATCATTCAACCATAGAAAGTAGTTTCACGTACTTGTGTCTATTTTGTAAAACATTTATAAAGCTGCATGTATTCTCATCCCAAAAATATTAGATTTTAAAAGTGGGACTATAACTCACTTTCACAGATTTTTACTTCGTCGGGAAGTAAGACTTGACAACGGGTTGATTCACAAACCTATAACAAATATGTATATATATATATATATATATATATATATATATATATATATATATATATATATATATATATATATATCAAAGTATGATCAAAATATATTTACAACATTTTTATTACATTTTAAAGATTTGAGTTTGTTAAGTCAGCAGTCCTCGTTAGTAACCTACAACTAGTTGTCCACAGTTAGATGTACAGAAATAAAGCAATATATATTATCTCGAATCAATCCACGATACAGTGTCTACAAGTCTCAGACTCGATCACAACTCAAAGTATATATATTAATTTGGAATCAACCTCAACCCTGTATAGCTAACTCCAGCATTACTGCATATAGAGTGTCTATGGTTATTCCAAATAATATATATAGATGGGTCGATATGATATGTCAAAACATTGTATTCGTGTCTATGGTATCCCAAGATTACATAATATATGTTAGAATACATGTATAATACAATATAAGTTAGTTAAGTTATGATTTGTATAGATTTGTTACACATTTCACGTAGCTACAACAAGCAAAATTATTCAATCTTGTTTTACCCATAACTTCTTCATTTTAAATCCGTTTTGAGTGATTCAAGTTGCTATGGTTTCATATTGAACTTAAGTTTATGAATATAAACAGAAAAAGTATAAGTTTATAGTCGGAAATACAGGTTACAAGTCATTTTTGTAAAGGTAGTCATTTTAGTCGAAAGAACGACGCCTAGATGACCATTTTGGAAAACATACTTCCACTTTGAGTTTAACCATGATTTTTAGATATAGTTTCATGTTCATAAGAAAAATCATTTTCCCAGAAGAATAGCTTTTAAATCAAAGTTTATCATAGTTTTTAATTAACTAACCCAAAACAGCCCACGGTGTTACTACAACGGCGTATGTCCGATTTTACGGTGTTTTTAATGTTTTCAGGTTTTAAATCATTAAGTTAGCATATCATATAGATATAGAACATGTGTCTAGTTGATTTTAAAAGTCAATTTAGAAGGATTAACTTTTGTTTGCGAACAAGTTTAGAATTAACTAAACTATGTTCTAGTGATTACAACTTTAAACCTTCGAATAAGATGGTTTTATATATATATGATTTGAATGATGTTATGAACATCATTACTACCTCAAGTTTTATGGATAAACCTACTGGAAACAAGAAAAATAGATCTAGCTTCAAAGGATCCTTAGATGGCTTGAAAGTTCTTGAAGTAGAATCATGACACGAAAACAAGTTCAAGTAAGATTTCCACTCGAAATAAGATTGTTATAGTTATAGAAATTGAATCAAAGTTTGAATATGAGTATTACCTTGTATTAGAAAGATATCTTACTGTAAATAAGAAGGATTTCTTGAGGTTGGATGATCACTCAAAATGGATTTGCAAGATTGGAAGTAAGCTAGCAAACTTGGAAGTGTTGTTGGTGTCTTCTTGAGTAGTTATTTTGTAACTTGGTTTATGTATGGATTTATGAACTATATTGAGCTAGATTTTGATGAAGATGATGAAGAACACATAGAACAATGGAAGAACACTTGAGAGAGAGTTGTTTGATGCATGAAAGTTGTGATCAAAATGTGTTTCTATGTGTGCACATTCACATGAATGTTAGGCTTGACATATAGGTTCATTAGTTTGTAATTTTGTGAGATATTTAATGCTAGATGTTAAATTACGGTTCCCACATGTCTTGGTGACTTACAAGGGCTGCTAAGAGCTTATCATTGGAGTGTATATACCAATAGTAAATACATTTAGAAGCTGTGTATTGTACGAGTATAAATACGAGTGCATACGAGTAGAATTGTTGATGAAAATGAATGAGGATGTAATTGTAAGCTTTTTTTGTTAAGTAGAAGTACTTTGATAAGTGTCTTGAAGTATTTCAAAAGTGTATGAATACATATTAAAACACTACATGTATATACATTTTAACTGAGTCGTTAAGTCATCATTAGTCGTTACATGTAAGTGTTGTTTTGAAACCTTTAAGTTAACGATCTTGTTAAATGTTGTTAACCCATTATTTATTATATCTAATGAGATGTTAAATTATTACATTATCATGATATTATGATGTATTAATATATCTTAATATGATATATATACATTTAAATATCGTTACAACGATAATTGTTACATATATGTCTCGTTTTGAAATCCTTAAGTTAGTAGTCTTGTTTTTACATATGTAGTTCATTGTTAATACACTTAATGATATGTTTACTTATCATTTATCATGTTTAACATAGTGTATCAATATCTTAATATGATTCATATGTATTTAGTAAGACGTTGTTATAACGATAATCGTTATATATATTGTTTCGAGTTTCTTAATTCAATAAACTCATTTTTATGTATATCACTCATTGTTAATATACTTAGTGAGATACTTACTTATCATAATCTAATGTTAACCATAAATATGTCTATATATATATAACATCATGTAGTTTTTACGAATTTGTAACGTTCGTGAATCGCCGGTCAATTTGGGTGGTCAATTGTCTACATGAAACACATTTAAATTAATCAAGTCTTAACAAATTTGATTGCTTAACATGTTGGAAACATTTAATCATGCAAATATAGTTTTCAATTAATATATAATTATGGAAAAGTTCGGGTTACTACAGAATATAGAAACTAAACAGTTTCCTTTATGATGTAATAAAGATAGCACAAGAAGATAAGTGATTTCAGACAAGAATAATTATGAAGGTATCTTCAGAAATATTGAGGATATTTATACTTAAAGATACGATGATATCTTAGAATTTCTAAGATCGAGGGATGATAAAGAAGATTTGTCCTCAAGGGTTTAGAGTAAAGAGCAAAGTATTCGCTAAAGACTCCAGCAGACACTGAATCATTTGGATTCTTTGAAGGCAGGTTTAGTCCTTGTGATTTATCCACATCCTCTGATAGTGCTCCAAATGAACATATATTTAGGCACAATATTCTTCCAATATGTAAAGCTTTTAGTTGCAATTGTTCTATTTTTATGTAATATTCGTTTAAATAAATAAGTGCGAAGATAAAAGAAGAAAATGACGATTTAAAGACGCAAATGACCAAAAAGCTCAAATGTACAAGATATAATTCAAGTGGTTCAATTTAATGATGAGAATCGTCTAAAAATTACAAGAGTGCAAGCCGCGAAACTCAAAGTACAAGATATCTACGTGTACGAAAAGACGTTCGAAAATCCGGAACCGGGACATAAACCGAGCATCAACGCGTGAGTCATCGGACCTAAAATTACAAGTCTACTATGTACAAGAATATAATATCATATATATATAATTATATAAAATTATATATATTATATTATATATTATTATAATACGTCGACAAACTAGAAAACAAATTGATTGAGCTGGATCCAGCTGGCCATGCGATCGCATAGCCTGGCTGCCTTATTCCCATGCGATCGTATGGCAGGGAAATGGTAGCCAGGTTTTATAAAAGGCACCAGTTTCAGTCGAGTTACACACACCATATTTCATTCTTTCTCTGTAATCAAATATATATATTTATATAATATTAAGTTTAATTTAAGTTTAATAATAATTGGGTTATTGTAAGAAATGTTTTACGAGTTTTAAAGTCGGAACTCTGTCCGGGTAACGCTACGCGATAAATAATCACTGTAAGCTATGTTCTTCCTTTTTAAATTAATGTCTCGTAACTAAGTTATTATTATGCTTATTTGAGCCGAAGTAATCATGATGTTGGGCTAAAATATTAAGACGGGGTTATTGGATTTTGTACCATAATTCGGGTTTGGACAAAAGACCGACACTTGTGGACATTAGATTATGGACTATTAATAGATGGGGGTATTGTCTAATTGAATGACAACTCGTTGGAATCTGTCGAACCTATCTTCAAATTAGTTTATCTAATAATTATTAAAATGATTACGAATGTCCTATTTAGTGACGTTTATACGACATCGTTTACAATCATTTAATTAATCAATTGGATTGGGTAATTGATTATTCATTATGGCCAAAGTGAATAAATTAATGTATCATAGACTAATTAAAACAGGGGTGGATTACATACAAGGATAACTGGTGTAATTATTAACAAAGTATTAAAACCTTGTTACAGTTCGAATCCCTAATTAGTTGGAATATTTGACTTCGGGAATAAGGTTAATTTGACGAGCATTTTATAATTATTACCGATGGACTATTATGGACAAAAACTAGATAGGTATTAAATAAACCAGGACAAAGAACAATTAACCTAGGGTAATAAATTAAAATCAAAACGTCAAACATCATAATTACGGAAGTTTAAATAAGCATAATACTTTTATTTCATATTTCATCGTACCTTTATTTACTGTCATTTTAATTAATGCAAATTACTTTATCGCAATTTAAATTCTGTCATTTATATTATCGTCATTTATATTTACGCTTTATTTAAAATCGACAAACCAGTCATTAAACAGTAAAAACCCCCTTTTATATATTATTATTACTATATATAATTATATATATAATTATATATATATAAATATAGTTGTTAAAAATATAGCGTTAAACTTAGCTAGCTCCCTGTGGAACGAATCGGACTTACTAAAAACTACACTACTCTACGATTAGGTACACTGCCTATAAGTGATGTAGCAAGGTTTAGGTATATCCATCTATATAAATAAATAAAACTTGTATCATATTTCGCCGTATTTCATATTAAAAATAATAGTATTTCCGTATACACCGCTGCACACATCAATTTTTTGGCGCCGCTGCCGGGGACTCGGTGAAAAACGCTATATTTTTGTAAAAATATATTATTTCTTATTTCGTAAAAATATTTTGTATTTATAATAAGTGTTAAAAATAATAAATAAATAAATAAATAAATAATTAAATATAAAAAATAGTTATATTTTTAAGATTTTGTTTATAAAAGTATTTTTTATTTTAAGTTTTTAGAATACAAGTTTATTTTTATTTTATAAAATTTAGCTATCTATTATTTTATAAAATTAAAAAAAAGAGTTTATATTTTAGAGTTATAAAACTAATAAGTAATATTTTTTAGTTTAATTACATAATATTTTTTATAAAGTTAATTCAGAAAATAAAAAAAAATAATAAGTAACTGGGCCGAAGCCTGTTAAAAACCCGGATGGCATCAGGAAATCTTGGGCCATGTGATCGCATGACCCAGTAGACCAAACATCATGCGGTCGCATGATCTGTCTGGGCAGGCCACATACCTCTGACATTAATTACGATTAGGTTTTATAATTATTTATATTATTTAAATCTTTAGGGTTTAATTAAATTATTATTATTATTTAGGGTTTATTTATTAAACATATTTATATTTCTAGTTTTAATATATAATTTGTTATTTTAAGTTTAAATATTATTATTAAATATATAGATTAATACTTTTATATAATATAAATAATATATATATATATATATATATATATATATATATATATATATATATATATATATATATATATATATAATAGTTTTATTTAATTATATCTTTGTAATCGTTTATTCGTAATATTTGTATTTTTATCGTTCGTAATTAGTTTTAAGACTAGTATTTTGTCGTAGTTTATTTTTATTTCTAGATTCTTAGGCTTTGCCGTAAAATTCCTTAAGTGCTTTTTCTTTAGATTAAGATTTAGGCACTTTAGAATTTTACGACGTCGCTTATCGTTTTAGTTTTAAATAAATTTTAGTGCCTTTTAAGTTATTACCGTTTTGGATATAGAATTCTTTTAAGCTTTAATACCTTTAGACGCAAGTTTTAATTTTTAGTTTTTAGTCTTTTAAGTTTCGACGCCTCACTTTCTTTTTATTATTTTTCAACCTTTTATTTTTCGACCTCTTATTTTTCGACGCACTTTTCTTTTTCATTTCGACGCTCTAGTTTTTTGGATATAGAATTTTCTTTATTTTCTTTAAATTTCGACAAAAAATTATTTTAAGTGGTTAAATTGATAGACATCCAAATTTTCAGCTTCGTAGTAATAGTTGGATTTGTTAGTGGCTGAGTTGTGGATTTTCCAACTTAAAGGATCCTGGCTCCCTGCTGCATCTTTTGGCTATTCGAAACGTGGGCAAAAGTAGAAAAGTCTATTAATTTGATAACTTATATAATTTTTATCTTTATAACTAATAGGATATTCAGTGAATGCACCGAGCAAAACGTTCACCACCTGTAACCCGATCAAGACATCTAGCCAATATTATCGCTGTTGATTTTTCTTTAGAATCATCATCTAGTCGACCATGTACTCCAATTCAAATTTTCGATAATCCATTTTTTGAACCCGACCTCACAATTGAGAACCCGGAGGATATTCAAGGACAATTCAGAGATCCTGAACCACTAATTATTCCTCCGGAACCACAAATTACTCATCCAGAGATTGTCGAGGAAGAAACTATTAAATCAGAATCCTCTAGTGATTCAGATTCAATAATTTTAATTATGGAAGTAACAGAACCTCTAAGTATGGAAGACCGAATAAGAGCCACACGCACTAGCCAAGGTCATGCAATTACTCAACCAGACATTAATGCGCCAGATTATGAAATCAAAGGACAAATGCTACACATGGTAACTAATCAATGCTAATTTAGTGGTGCGCTAAAGGAAGATCCAAACGAACATCTTCGTACCTTTAATAGGATCTGCACTCTATTCAAAATCAGAGAAGTTGAGGATGAATAGATCTATCTCATGTTATTTCCCTGGACTTTAAAGGGAGAAGCCAAAGATTGGTTAGAATCGTTACCTGAAGGGGCGATTGATACATGAGATGTTTTAGTTGAAAAATTTCTTAAACAATTCTTTCTGACATCTAAAGCTGTGAGACTTCAAGGAGAAATAGTTACATTCACACAAAAGCCATGTAACGACCCGGCTTTTTCGACTTGTTTTTGTGCCTTGTGATTTTTGTGAAACTGCGTATTTGTGCGTACTGTGCTACTTTATACTCTGGAATCTTTATACACATGGCTTACTTTCATTTATGTGTTAAAACGTGCCTTTAGGTACGTAGGATACTTAACTTGATCACCGGAAACCTTTATGACCGTTAGTGTCACTTGACGTTACGAACAAACTGCGTACTGCGTACACGTTTAACTTTTGTCGTAATCAGAATATTTGACTACGAAATCTTAATTATTATTTTATAATAATAATTACTTGGGTTTTTGGATGCTTAATTACGCGTAGTAATTTACTTATGCTTACTAGTTAGTCTTGTTGGACTTTCTACCTTGTTAGGCCTTAGCCCACCCTATACTAGTTAGTGGACTATTTAATTAGCCCAATTATTAATAGCTAGTGACCCATTAATAAGCAAGACAAATGCTCATTTATTAGAGGGAACATACTAGCATTTATGTCAAGTATTATCCTTAATGTTGCATGGGATCCTAACATAAGCACCAACTTTAGACAACCATTAACCAAAAAGCAAAAAGGTGTCCCTCCTTGTTCTCCCCATAACCCACGGCCATGTACCCCTCCCCACACCCTCACCACCTGTAAATACAAGCCTTATTCCATCCATTTTACACTTACTTTCATTTGTAATTCACACACACTCACTCTCTAATTCTTTCTCTAGTTCTTTCTCTCTCTAAAAAGTGTAAGTATTGATTTTTCTTATTCTTCTTCCTCTCTCTCTCACGAATTCATCATCATCATCATCATGGGTCTAGCTTTTTAGCTTTGATCTTGATTACATCTTGTAGATTCAAACTTGGATTTGAATCCTTCAAGAACATGGAAGATTCAAGATTTCTAGCTTTGAATCTTCACCTACTTTGTAGATCTATATCTTTTAACTTTAATCTTGCTATTTTGTTATAAAGATTCAAACTCGTGTTTGTAATCTTCATGTAACTTAAAGATCCAAGCTTTATGCTTCAAGATCTTCAAGAACAACCAAGATTCAAGCTTTCTAGCTTGAATCTTCATATCTTTTATTGGTGTGACGACCCGGGAATTTCTGACCAAATTTAAATTTTATCTTTAATGTTTCTAACACGATAAGCAAAGACTGTAATATTGAGTATCAAAAACTTTGAAACTTTGTTCATGTAATTGATTACCCATTTGACTATTCCGGACGATTCACGAACTGTTGTGTGTAAATAAATAAATAAATAAATATATATATATATATATATATATATATATATATATACATATATAAATACAAGTGTATATAAATAATATCTTCAACTAATAAAACACACTTTAAACCATTAGAATTGAAAACATAAAATATATATAAAATGATTAAGTTGTTGTTAAAATGAATCTATATATAAATATATACAATTTCTGTACATAAGTAGTATATGTACGATGTATATGTATGAGAATGTAAAAGAATTTGATATTCAATATAAGATATTACATAATAGATATTATATAGTTATATTATATAATCAATAAAAGGTAATCACAATATATTAAATTAAAACTTTTAATGTAGTTGTTATAATAGAATTATTATTACTTTCATTAGTAATATCAATACTAGTATTATTAATAATAATATTTTTGACATATAACAAATGGATATAAAGTGTTATATATATGTATACATATATAAATATATATTGTAAAGTATTATTATTTTTAAAAATATTATTATCATTAACAATATTAGTATTATTATAAATAATATTATTGTTATAAATTCTATAGTTATAGTTATTATTATCATTACTAATAATAATAATAATATTATTATTACCATTATATTACCATAAATTTTATCATTAATGATTATAATATTAAGAGTAATATTATTGTTATAAGTCTATGTATTAGTTAATATGTTTAATTGTTATATATAAATACATATAATTTATAAATACAGATAAATGCATATAGGTATAGGTATATACAAATATTAGAACTAATAATAATATAAACACAGGTATATATGTACGCGATATCCATCTGTCTCTTATTTTCTTACTTCCTGTTGGTCTGTGATAGTTTGTCGACCAGCAACCACTAAATAACAATTAAGTTTAACTGCTCCAATTGTTGAATTATTATCCATATTATCGCTATATGATGTATACAACTGTAATTGTTAGAATAGAAAACAAAAATTAATAAACCAAACCCGTTCCTTCTCTGCTCTTCTTCTTTTTTGCAAAATATCGAATTCGAGTCTTATTCAAAAATCTAATAATGCAATTTTATTAGAAAGAGTTCGTTTAATCTTTCTGTAAAGTTTGAGATTCCAAATTCTTGTAACGAATTCGAATTTTTAAAGTCAAACCTTCAAATAAAAAGTCAACCAGTTCGTTCTTGGCAAAAATTCGTATTCATGTTGAAGTTTTTAGTTAAATTGACGATTCTAATAGCTTATAGGAACGATTAGAAACAAGTTTGGTGTTGTAACTTTAGGCTAAAACCTTACCAAAAATCAAATTCAATTTTTTTTTATCCTCGACGAGCTGTAGTAACAGCAAAAAAATTTTTATTTTTTATTTTTTTTACCGTTCCAAGGCAGATATAGAGTGATTATATGCTGTTGGAAAGTCTTAATTCAATTCATAAAACACTCTGTATGGTTAAAGGGTTTGGGTTGTTTAATTGTAGAAGAAGAAGATTGAAAACAGGTGGTTATATTAAATATATAGATATAAGTCGATTACATATTCAGAAAGACAAGTTTGGAGGCATGGTTGAGTGTGTGTTCGGGTTAACCTGTGGTCACAGGTTCGAATCCAGGGCCTGTCAGATTTTGTTTTTAGAACCCATTTTCACTTGAGGTAGTTTCCTACTTCTATTATTATTATTATTGTTATTATTGTTATGTTAATATTATGTATTAGTATTAATATTATTAGATATTACGATTATTATGATTTTTATTATTATTATGATCATTATTATTATTATTATTATTATTATTATTATTATTGTCATGATTATTAGTGTTATTATTATTAGTGTTATTATTAATGTTATAAAGATTATTATTATTATTATTATTATTATTATTATTATTATTATTATTATTATTATTATTATTATTATTATTATTATTATTATTTTTAATACAAGTAGTAAATATCATTTATAATTATTATTACGATTATAATTACAAAAATAAATATTATTATTAATATTGAGATAAGTATTATTATATTTAGTAACATAAATACTATTAGTATTATTATTATCATTATTATTTTATTATTAGTATTATATTATCGTTATTAATAAAGTTATTATTATTATTATTTTTATCAAAAGAATCAATATTATCAAAACAATTTTTTTTACAAGATAAATATCTTGTATGTAAAAATATACTTATTACTATATTATAATCATATTAATATCTCATATAACTATATATCAAACCTATTAACATGTTTATATATAAATAAATACATATAACAAACTAATGATTTTTAAATATAATACTAATCATATATATATATATATATATATATATATATATATATATATATATATATATATATATATATATATATATATATATATATATATATATATATATATATATATATATATATATATATATATATATATATAGATATATTAAGATAACTAAATGTATGGATACTAATTATTTTAAATATATTTACAAAATAAATACACATAATATAAAAATTAAGATATAATATAAGTATAGGTTTTAAATGGAATTTAGTATAAATTTTATATAACAATAAATATATAAATAATATATATATATAAATGAAATTATGTGATAGTTCTATTATATGTTTTAATAGATATACAATTGATATAGGTTCATGAATCCGAGGCCAACCATATACTTGTTCAATGTCGTTCTATGTATTTTTACTACAAAATACATTAGGTGAGTTTCATTTGCTCCCTTTTTAAATGCTTTTGCAATATATATTTTTGGGACTGAGAATACATGCGCTGTTTTATAACTGTTTTACGAAATAGACACAAGTAATCGAAACTACATTATATGGTTGAATTATCGAAATCGAATATGCCCCTTTTTATAAAGTCTGGTAATCTAAGAATTAGGGAACAGACACCCTAATTGACGCGAATCCTAAAGATAGATCTATCGGGCCCAACAAGCCCCATCCAAAGTACCGAATGTTTTAGTACTTCGAAATTTATATCATGTCCGAAGGAGGATCCCGAAATGATGGGGATATTCTTATATGCATATTGTTAATGTCGGTTACCAGGTGTTCAATCCATATGAATGATATTTTTGTCTCTATGCATGAGACGTATGTTTATGAGGAATAGAAATATGAAATCTTGTGGTCTATTAAAAATTATGAAATGATTGTTTATGTTAAACTAATGAACTCACCAACCTTTTGGTTGACACTTTAAAACATGTTTATTCTCAGGTATGAAAGAAATCTTCCGTTGTGCATTTGCTCATTTTAGAGATATTACTTGGAGTCATTCATGACATATTTCAAAAGACGTTGTATTCGAGTCTTCAAGTTCATCAAAATCATTATTAAGTCAATTATAGTTGGATGTATTATGAAATGATTTACATGCCGTCAACTTTCAATGAAATGAAAGTTTGTCTTTTAAAAATGAATGCAATGTTTGTAAAATGTATCATATAGAGGTCAAGTACCTCGCGATGTAATCAACTGTTGTGATTCGTTTATAATCGATATGGACTTCGTCCGGATGGATTAGGAGGGGTCCTTACAATTGGATCTAAGTTTCCTAACTTATGATCTCATTATTTTGTTATAAAGATCAAAACTTGTGTTTATGGTCTTCATGTAACTTATAGATCTAAGCTTTATGCTTCAAGGTCTTCAAGAACACTAAAGGTTCAAGCTTTCTAGCTTTGTGACCTTATAACTTGTGTGAAAACGATCCAAGCTCTCTATGAAAGGACCCGTTCATATACATTATAAACGATTCACAATAGTTGATTACATCGCGAGGTATTTGACCTCTATATGATACATTTTACAAACATTGCATTCGTTTTTAAAAGACAAACTTTCTTTACAATGAAAATTGACGGTATGCACACCATTTCATAATACATCCAACTATAATTGACTTAATAATAATCTTGATGAACTCAATGACTTGAATGCAACGTCTTTCAAAATATGCCATGAATGACTCTAAGTAATATCCTTAAAATGAGCTAATGCACAGCGGAAGATTTCTTTAATACCTGAGAATAAACATGCTTTAAAGTATCAACCAAAAGGTTGGTGAGTTCATAGGTTTATCATAACAATCATTTCAATATATTAATAGACCACAAGATTTCCGTTTATAAATATATGTACACTCGCAAGTGTATAAAAGTATTCTATAAGTTGTAGGCACCCGGTAACAAGCCTTAACGTTCATGTTTTACCCTCTGAAGTACACTATATCAGGTGTGTTTAAAATAACCTCGAAGTACTAAAGCATCCCATAGTCAGGATGGGGTTTGTCAGGCCCAATAGATATATCTTTAGGATTCGCGCCTACCGTACATAGACAAGTAGTTTAATGTTACCAAGCTAAGGGTATATTTTTGGTTTAAACCCACGTAGAATTAGTTTTAGTACTTGTGCCTATTTCGTAAAACATTTATAAAAACAGTGCATGTATTCTCAGTCCCAAAAATATATATAAAAGGGAGCAAATGAAACTCACAATACTGTATTTTGTAGTAAAAATACATATGACGTCATTGATCAAGTGCAATGTTGGCCTTGGATTCACGAACGTATCAATATTGCAGGAAAAGTATGTAGACGCAACGGAGATGATAAACACTAGTTTGACTCACGAGCAATACTCCCGAACCATACCCATAACCTCCATAGTTTTAACCCATAATTTCCTTAGCTCTGTCCCGCTCGAAAAACAATTTCGAAATCACTCGGACAACACTCCGTCGTAATATTTTATGTATACTGATAATATCTTGAAATAATACGGAGTAAATATATATATGTAAATCGATTGAGAGAGTTTAGAGAAAATATTTTCAAGTTTCTATCAAATAATGAAACCCATTGAATTCTATTTATAATAGATTTTTGAATTATTAAAGTGAATTATTAAAGTATGAATTATTAAAGTGAATTATTAAAGTATGAATTATTAAAGTGAATTATTAAAGTATGAATTATTAAAGTGAATTATTAAAGTATGAATTATTAAAGTGAATTATTAAAGTATGAATTATTAAAGTGAATTATTAAAGTATGAATTATTAAAGTGAATTATTAAAGTATGAATTATTAAAGTGAATTATTAAAGTATGAATTATTAAAGTGAATTATTAAAGTATGAATTATTAAAGTTAAGGTAAAGTAAAAATATAGCAAAGGTAAATTTTAAGTATAGTAAAAGTATAAAACTATGTACGTATAATACGCGTATAAATATATATAATATTAATTTAAATCGTTATATATATTTAATAAAATAAAATATAAATATCGTTATCTTTATCATACTGGTTAAGTAATGAGTTGTTAGAAGTGGTTCTAGATATTTATAAAAGTTATATACGTTTTAATAATAAAGTTCTTTTTAAACTGAAAACGTTTTTGTACGTTTGAAACTAAATCAAATAAATATGATAATTTTGTTTTCCAAAACTAAATATATTTAAGAAGCATTTTGTTTAAATGTTAAAATAATGGAAATCATTATATCATAAAACGTTTTAGAAAAGTAAAATCATATATTTTCATAATAGGTTTCAAGTTTTTAAATTACAGTCTGTTGGTGAAGCATGCGATAAAGTTCAAAGGTTAAATAAACGTATGAAATAATCTTAATGAAAAATGTCGAGTTACTTAACTTATCGATATCCAACGTCTAAGTTATTTACACTCCACGTTCTTACTTATAAATCACTTAACCATTTTCCGAATGTCGTCAAAAAGAATAGATTTCTTAAATCACAGTGGACCTTATAACATAGACCCGTAATCATATCACAATGTATCTGATAAATCAATCATTTGATATTATCTTCTAATTCCATCGATAAACATATTGAAACAAATACATTCATGTAAAGTATTATACGTTTAATACTTTATTAATATTTTTAAGTTATAATATATATATATATATATATATATATACATATACATATATATACATATTTATTTATATATAACGGTTCGTGAATCGTCTGAATTTGGTCGAGGTTTGAATGTATGAACACAATTTAAATTTTCTTGAGATTTAACTTAACAAAATTTGCTTATCGTGTCGGAATAATATAAAGATAAAGTTTAAATTTGGTCGGAAATTTCCGGATCGTCACAGTACCTACCCGTTAAAGAAATTTCATCTCGAAATTTGAGTAAGGTCGTCATGGTTAACCATAAAACTGTTTTCATGACGAATATGAGTTGATAAATAGAGTTTCATCATTACTGAGTAATGTAGATAAAATGATTCGATTATGTGAAGCGTACGAGGGTAGCTGTCACAACAGTTTGAGATAGAAATTTAACTTTTAACGTAGTCACGGTGGATTTCTGGAATTCAAGGGATTTAAAGAAATCTTTAAAATCTGAATAAAATTTGATTCTTCGGAGATTAAAGAATAGGATCTTCTTTGGTTAAATGCGATAATCTGTTTTGATTGCTCTGTCGGATATTTCATTATAAATCCACCCTCTTTATTTCCTTTATATTTTGGAGTTCCATCCTTTTGTTTTCTCTTCTCGACTTTAAGTCAGCGAATAATGGTTCAGAATTCGTAAGTATGGAGTTTCGAATGAACATGACTAATGTTCTAAGGAAGAAATAATAATAGCACGATCTTGATTGGTTAAATTACCAGAATTCAAGAGAAAAGACAGAATTATCAAGAAATTATGTTCTTGATATGTTTAGAGATTAGATAGAATGTAAGAGTCGCGTAACATGGCACATGATGACGTTATGGTCTGTGAATCATCATGTTTCATTAGAAACTCAGCATGAATTACTGTAATATAATCACGTTGATCAAGTGTCATTATATTATACTAACTCATGCTTCAGTTCCCAACACTACTTCGAAAACATTCATACTTCAAACTCGAAGATTTCAGATTTTAGAAACTAAACAGTTTCCTTTATGATATAACACTGATATCGCGAAGAGATAAATGATTTCGGACAAGAATACTTATGAAAATATCCTCAGAAATATCGAAGATATTTATGATGATATTTTTGGAATTTCTAAGATCGAAGGTTGATGAAGAAAGATTTTTCGCAAGATTTTAACATGACTTCGAAGCAGGATATTCTCTAAAGATTTCATCGGATCCAGAATTACCTGGATTCTTTGAATATAGGGTTTGGTCCCTGTATTTGTCCTTGGTCTCCTTCATGGTTAGCTCAATCTAGTTTTCAGTACCAAATTTTCTATCGAGCGTTCCGAACATTCCATTCTTTATTATCAAACTTTTGGCCGTTTAGACCATCTACGATTTTGCTGTTTCCTCTGCATTTAATGCTACCATATCTGGGTCATCGGTTATTAATCCGAGGTGGTTTCAAGAGAATTATGTTTTTAGATGATTAAACGTTGATGGTAATATGGTGGAATATAAAAGGTTTCCCGGTAACAATAAAGAGCACGCATATATATCAAAATTACGATATGGTTGTTTCGAACGAAAAGTTGAAGTTGATTTGCTGGAGCTGTGAAAAAATTTGCTACTTTGAAAAGGAATTACAAAGTGATTTTCGGTAATAACAATGCCCATGGAGCTAGCACAGATACGTGTTAAACGTTTACTCAGGTTTCGAGTGTTTTCAGGTGCATAACTATATGCATCGATCTTTTCTTCCGTAGATGAAGTGCGGTTGGTTTATCCTCTCGATTGAGGTGTTTTCAAGAATCATGAAAGATTTGAATGCAGATTGTAATCGTCAAGATACAAATGAAGTTTAGGATGAAATCAAGTGGCAAACTTGAAGAATTGTTTAGTTTCATATGTTATATTCAATATTTTAATTCATTTTAATTATCCAATGTTATTAGTCCACAGTCGATAGTCCACAATTTAACAGTCCAATAATTCATATATAGTTTAATATATAATATTGGAATTAATTAATACGTATCGTGACCCGTATACATGTCTCAGACTCGATCACAACTCAAAGTATATATATTATTGTAGAATCAACCTTAACCCTGTATAGCTAACTCCAGCATTACTGCATATAGAGTGTCTATGGTTATTCCAAATAATATATATATATATATATATATATATATATATATATATATATATATATATATATATATATATATATATATATATATATATATATATATATATATATATATATATATATATATATATATATATATATATGCGTCGATATGATAGGTCAAAACCTTGTATACGTGTCTCGATATTTAAAGTACGTAAAAATAAATAACAGAAATTAAATGACGATAAATAAAATTGCAAGAATATAAAATGCGATAAATAAATTGCGATAAATAAAATGTAATCAGTTAGCTAGGAACAGTTAGCGTGGATTCTTAACAAAATTTCTCATAGTTAATTTGTTTGTTTCTAACAAATTTTATTTTGTCCAATGTTTTCTTCATTATGCCACTTGTTGGATTCTGATAGGTCAAAATCCAAATATAAAATTGGATGAAAATGATTATTCTGCGGTGAACGGATACGTATATCAGTGGTTGTAAGTAGGATAGTAAATGACTGTTGAATTAGATTCGAAGAATGTACAATGTAACTTATTAATGTGAAATCTAAATATTCCTCAAGTATTACCTACCCGTTAAAATATTTTCACCATTAACAGTTTGTACGAAAGAATTTTTAATTACAATCTTTATGAAAAAAATATATATATACCTATATATTTTCTTTGGATGTAATCATGGATTTAATGAGTCAATATGATATTAAACTCATTTGATTTACCGTTAGAACAAGAATATATAATCTCTAAAACATTAGAGATTACATAATCGCTATGTCGAATGAAAATAAATGATGTAGAACGTCATGTAGAACGATGATTATACTCGAGGTACAGAATGAGATGTCGAAGCTGGTGACGCGGATGTTGTTGTTGGTGGTACTAGTGCTGTTGGTGCTGAGGCTGGTGATGTTACTGGTGTTGGTGATACTGCAGGTGCTTGCAAATTGTGTACCGTGCTCTCTAAAGTTAACACTCGAGATCCGAGTTCTTTAACTTCTTCTACTAACCCTGGTTGGTTATCGGTGTGAGGTAAAGGTCGGATATCTTCTCTAGTTCCGTTAATGGTAGTCTCAAGACAAAAAAATTCTTGCAAAAAGGGTATAAACGGTGTTGCGAACGGGTTCGCCGGTTAGCGGGTCAAGTACTCCAAGGTTAGGTGGTAGATTTGGTTCATGATATGGAGTACCTTCTTCCCTTCTCCATAGGGTGAGTATGTCGCGAACCCTGAAATGTCCCGTTCTTATTGATTAAAAACGTTCCATATTAATTGATTTCGTTGCGAGGTTTTGACCTCTATATGAGACGTTTTTCAAAGACTGCATTCATTTTTAAAACAAACCATAACCTTTATTTCATAAATAAAGGTTTAAAAAGCTTTACGTAGATTATCAAATAATGATAATCTAAAATATCCTGTTTACACACGACCATTACATAATGGTTTACAATACAAATATGTTACATCGAAATCAGTTTCTTGAATGCAGTTTTTACACAATATCATACAAACATGGACTCCAAATCTTGTCCTTATTTTAGTATGCAACAGCGGAAGCTCTTAATATTCACCTGAGAATAAACATGCTTTAAACGTCAACAAAAATGTTGGTGAGTTATAGGTTTAACCTATATATATCAAATCGTATCAATAGACCACAAGATTTCATATTTCAATACACATCCCATACATAGAGATAAAAATCATTCATATGGTGAACACCTGGTAACCGACAATAACAAGATGCATATATAAGAATATCCCCATCATTCCGGGACACCCTTCGGATATGATATAAATTTCGAAGTACTAAAGCATCCGGTACTTTGGATGGGGTTTGTTAGGCCCAATAGATCTATCTTTAGGATTCGCGTCAATTAGGGTGTCTGTTCCCTAATTCTTAGATTACCAGACTTAATAAAAAGGGGCATATTCGATTTCGATAATTCAACCATAGAATGTAGTTTCACGTACTTGTGTCTATTTTGTAAATCATTTATAAAACCTGCATGTATTCTCATCCCAAAAATATTAGATTTTAAAAGTGGGACTATAACTCACTTTCACAGATTTTTACTTCGTCGGGAAGTAAAACTTGGCCACTGTTGATTCACGAACCTATAACAATATATACATATATATTAAAGTATGTTCAAAATATATTTACAACACTTTTAATATATTTTGATGTTTTAAGTTTATTAAGTCAGCTGTCCTCGTTAGTAACCTATAACTAGTTGTCCACAGTTAGATGTACAGAAATAAATCGATAAATATTATCTTGAATCAATCCACGACCCAGTGTATACGTATCTCAGTATTGATCACAACTCAAACTATATATATTTTGGAATCAACCTCAACCCTGTATAGCTAACTCCAACATTCACATATAGAGTGTCTATGGTTGTTCCGAAATATATATAGATGTGTCGACATGATAGGTCGAAACATTGTATACGTGTCTATGGTATCTCAAGATTACATAATATACAATACAAGTTGATTAAGTTATGGTTGGAATAGATTTGTTACCAATTTTCACGTAGCTAAAATGAGAAAAATTATCCAATCTTGTTTTACCCATAACTTCTTCATTTTAAATCCGTTTTGAGTGAATCAAATTGCTATGGTTTCATATTGAACTCTATTTTATGAATCTAAACAGAAAAAGTATAGGTTTATAGTCAGAAAAATAAGTTACAAGTCATTTTTGTAAAGGTAGTCATTTCAGTCGAAAGAACGACGTCTAGATGACCATTTTAGAAAACATACTTCCACTTTGAGTTTAACCATAATTTTTGGATATAGTTTCATGTTCATAATAAAAATCATTTTCTCAGAATAACAACTTTTAAATCAAAGTTTATCATAGTTTTTAATTAACTAACCCAAAACAGCCCGCGGTGTTACTACGACGGCGTAAATCCGGTTTTACGGTGTTTTTCGTGTTTCCAGGTTTTAAATCATTAAGTTAGCATATAATATAGATATAGAACATGTGTTTAGTTGATTTTAAAAGTCAAGTTAGAAGGATTAACTTTTGTTTGCGAACAAGTTTAGAATTAACTAAACTATGTTCTAGTGATTACAAGTTTAAACCTTCGAATAAGATAGCTTTATATGTATGAATCGAATGATGTTATGAACATCATTACTACCTTAAGTTCCTTGGATGAACCTACTGGAAAAGAGAAAAATGGATCTAGCTTCAATGGATCCTTGGATGGCTCAAAGTTCTTGAAGCAAAATCATGACACGAAAACAAGTTCAAGTAAGATCATCACTTGAAATAAGATTGTTATAGTTATAGAAATTGAACCAAAGTTTGAATATGATTATTACCTTGTATTAGAATGATAACCTACTGTAAGAAACAAAGATTTATTGAGGTTGGATGATCACCTTACAAGATTGGAAGTGAGCTAGCAATCTTGAAAGTATTCTTGATTTTATGAAACTAGAACTTTTGGAATTTATGAAGAACACTTAGAACTTGAAGATAGAACTTGAGAGAGATCAATTAGATGAAGAAAATTGAAGAATGAAAGTGTTTGTAGGTGTTTTTGGTCGTTGGTGTATGGATTAGATATAAAGGATATGTAATTTTGTTTTCATGTAAATAAGTCATGAATGATTACTCATATTTTTGTAATTTTATGAGATATTTCATGCTAGTTGCCAAATGATGGTTCCCACATGTGTTAGGTGACTCACATGGGCTGCTAAGAGCTGATCATTGGAGTGTATATACCAATAGTACATACATCTAAAAGCTGTGTATTGTACGAGTACGAATACGGGTGCATACGAGTAGAATTGTTGATGAAACTGAACGAGGATGTAATTGTAAGCATTTTTGTTAAGTAGAAGTATTTTGATAAGTGTCTTGAAGTCTTTCAAAAGTGTATGAATACATATTAAAACACTACATGTATATACATTTTAACTGAGTCGTTAAGTCATCGTTAGTCGTTACATGTAAATGTTGTTTTGAAACCTTTAGGTTAACGATCTTGTTAAATGTTGTTAACCCAATGTTTATAATATCAAAAGAGATTTTAAATTATTATATTATCATGATATTATCATGTATGAATATCTCTTAATATGATATATATACATTAAATGTCTTTACAAGGATAATCGTTACATATATGTCTCGTTTAAAAATCATTAAGTTAGTAGTCTTGTTTTTACATATGTAGTTCATTGTTAATATACTTTATGATATGTTTTCTTATCATAGTATCATGTTAACTATATATATATATATATCCATATATATGTCATCATATAGTTTTTACAAGTTTTAACGTTCGTGAATCACCGATCAACTTGGGTGGTCAATTGTCTATATGAAACATATTTCAATTAATCAAGTCTTAACAAGTTTGATTGCTTAACATGTTAGAAACATTTAATCATGTAAATATCAATCTCAATTAATATATATAAACATGGAAAAGTTCGGGTCACTACAAACCCACCCCCATTTTCTCCAGTAATCACGATAGTTGATTGGTTGGTGTGCTCCTGTCACGCTGTCTTCGGAGTCAGAGGAACTTGGTCGATTTGTAGAGGCCAATATTAAGCGATCACAGAAAATATTTTTGGTATGAATAGTTTAGTGACAGAAATTGATAGTTGGATGGTATTCTCAATGCATAATGTGCATAGATATATATAGTACCAGGATTCCTTAAATTACGGAGAAATTTACGAGAGATATCAGGCAAGGTCTACAGTAACAGATACGCTAAGATATGAATTTTGTCTATACACTTATTCATGCAATCAATACAGTAAAAGGTGTCTAGACTAAGAATAATGAGCATGTAATTTCCTAAAGATGATAAGCAGATGATTTCCGATAAAAATGATAAGCGAAACTTTTGACATGCAGACACGGTTGAAGTCTAGACTCACTAATGCATCCTAACGACTATCAGTTAGACACACTAATGCAGACCTGGTTCGCTAAGACCACCGATCTGATACCAACTGAAAGGACCCGTTCATATACATTATAAATGATTCACAATAGTTGATTACATCGCGAGGTATTTGACCTCTATATGATACATTTTACAAACATTGCATTCGTTTTTAAAAGACAAACTTTCTTTACGATGAAAATTGACGGTATGCACACCATTTCATAATACATCCAACTATAATTGACTTAATAATAATCTTGATGAACTCAATGACTTGAATGCAACGTCTTTCAAAATATGCCATGAATGACTCCAAGTAATATCCTTAAAATGAGCTAATGCACAGCGGAAGATTTCTTTAATACCTGAGAATAAACATGCTTTAAAGTGTCAACCAAAAGGTTTGTGAGTTCATAGGTTTATCATAACAATCATTTCAATATATTAATAGACCACAAGATTTCCGTTTATAAATATATGTACACTCGCAAGTGTATAAAAGTATTCTATAAGTTGTAGGCACCCGGTAACAAGCCTTAACGTTCATGTTTTACCCTCTGAAGTACACTATATCAGGTGTGTTTAAAATAACCTCGAAGTACTAAAGCATCCCATAGTTAGAATGAGGTTTGTCAGGCCCAATAGATCTATCTTTAGGATTCGCGCCTACCGTACATAGACAAGTAGTTTAATGTTACCAAGCTAAGGGTATATTTTTGGTTTAAACCCACGTAGAATTAGTTTTAGTACTTGTGCTATTTCGTAAAACATTTATAAAAACAGCGCATGTATTCTCAGTCCCAAAAATATATATAAAAGGGAGCAAATGAAACTCACAATACTGTATTTTGTAGTAAAAATACATATGACGTCATTGATCAAGTGCAATGTTGGCCTTGGATTCACGAACGTATCAATATTGCAGGAAAAGTACGTAGACGCAACGGAGATGATAAACACTAGTTTGACTCACGAGCAATACTCCCGAACCATACCCATAACCTCCATAGTTTTAACCCATAATTTCCTTAGCTCTGTCCCGCTCGAAAAACAATTTCAAAATCACTCGGACAACACTCCGTCGTAATATTTTATGTATACTGATAATATCTTGAAATAATACGGAGTAAATATATATATGTAAATCGATTGAGAGAGTTTAGAGAAAATATTTTCAAGTTTTAATCAAATAATAAAACCTATTGAATTCTATTTATAATAGATTTTTGAATTATTAAAGTGAATTATTAAAGTATGAATTATTAAAGTGAATTATTAAAGTATGAATTATTAAAGTGAATTATTAAAGTATGAATTATTAAAGTGAATTATTAAAGTATGAATTATTAAAGTGAATTATTAAAGTATGAATTATTAAAGTGAATTATTAAAGTATGAATTATTAAAGTTAAGGTAAAGTAAAAATATAGCAAAGGTAAAGTTTAAGTATAGTAAAAGTATAAAACTATGTACGTATAATACGCGTATAAATATATATAATATTAATTTAAATCGTTATATATATTTAATAAAATAAAATATAAATATCGTTATCTTTATCATACTGGTTAAGTAATGAGTTGTTAGAAGTGGTTCTAGATATTTATAAAAGTTATATACGTTTTAATAATAAAGTTCTTTTTAAACTGAAAACGTTTTTGTACGTTTGAAACTAAATCAAATAAATATGATAATTTTGTTTTCCAAAACTAAATATATTTAAGAAGCATTTTGTTTAAATGTTAAAATAATGGAAATCGTTATATCATAAAACGTTTTAGAAAAGTAAAATCATATATTTTCATAATAGGTTTCAAGTTTTTAAATTACAGTCTGTTGGTGAAGCATGCGATAAAGTTCAAAGGTTAAATAAACGTATGAAATAATCTTAATGAAAAATGTCGAGTTACTTAACTTATCGATATCCAACATCTAAGTTATTTACACTCCACGTTCTTACTTATAAATCACTTTACCATTTTCCGAATGTCGTCAAAAAGAATAGATTTCTTAAATCACAGTGGACCTTATAACATAGACCCGTAATCATATCACAATGTATCTGATAAATCAATCATTTAATATTATCTTCTAATTCCATCGATAAACATATTGAAACAAATACATTCATGTAAAGTATTATACGTTTAATACTTTATTAATATTTTTAAGTTATAATATATATATATATATATATATATACATATATATACATATTTATTTATATATAACGGTTCGTGAATCGTCTGAATTTGGTCGAGGTTTGAATGTATGAACACAATTTAAATTTTCTTGAGATTTAACTTAACAAAATTTGCTTATCGTGTCGGAATAATATAAAGATAAAGTTTAAATTTGGTCGGAAATTTCCGGATCGTCACACTCTAGCTTAGGGTTCCATCACTTTATTTGATTTAGATTATGTTCATACTTGTTTGATTGAAGTAAAGTTTGTAGCTTTAGTTGTAAATGGAACTTGTAATTGTGTTAAGACTAAGGATATGATGTAACCTTGGTTCATCATCCATCTAAGACTCTTAAATGAGTTGTGTTCTTACTTGGTCTTAACATATTATGTGTTGATGGTAGAATCTTGGTCAAGGTGATGCTAACCCATCAACGAGTTGTACACTTGAAGCTACAAGCATCAAGGATGAGAACCGTGATGAGCATCAAGTACTAAGAACCCCACCGGAGTACCTTGCTTACTGTTTTCGGGATCTGATCAGACCACCTGGGCTACTATAAAGTTAATTTTCAGTTAGTTCGGTTCGAGTAGATGATTTTCCGTTTAGACCTCGTCTTAATCCGAGTTACGGTTTAGGATTTATGGCCTTCCGAAAGTCACTACACCCTATTAACGTTGTGCTGAAATTTCTGACCTACTCGCACTTAAACCGCCGCCATGGTCAAACGAAGATGAGTTTGTTCTGGAAATTGGTCAGCAACTAGGGGACTCATATACGGAGCCATAGCCACTGATTATGCATCTTTTCGTTTTGTATAGAGGTCATAGAAGCTGACCGAAGTCAGCCTATTGTTTCGAACTCTATACTTGTTAAACTTACTTAGCTTTTACGATGATGAATGATGATGATGATGACACTTAAACTTATTTTATGCACTATTAGAACTTATGAGGACAACCTACTGACCTAGTAACCTTTGACTTAGGTTGACGACCTTTCGGACCGACTTACTACTTGCATACTTTCGTGACGACTTTTACTGCTTATTCACTGTGAGTTATAGCATCCCTTTTTACTTTAACTATTTTGGGACTGAGAATACATGTGCTTTTTATGTTTTACATACTAGGCACGAGTACTTAAACTTTATATATGTGTGGGTTATACAACGGCATAAACTTTCCCCTTAGCTCGGTAACGTTTAGTCATTGGTTTTTGAACCGTGAACGCGAATCTTAGATATGGATCCATAGGGTTTGACATCCCCACTCGGGCTAGTCGCGCTAGCATTTAACGGGCGTTTAATACTTCGTAAACTTACGCACTCGCCAAGTGTACTTTTAGGGGGTAATATTACATTAAGTTAGTTACCGGGTGTCCACGGATAAGCATATACTTTATCATACTGATTTGAATTACTGATTTAAACTGCTGGTTAAAGCACTGAAATCTCGTGGCCTACATTACATTACTGATTACAAACAAACTATAGCTCACCAACATTCGTGTTGACTTTTTAAGCGTGTATTTCTCAAGTGCTTAGACGATGTTGCTTCCATTGTTAGACTTGCTGTCTCGGTGTTATAGACTTGCTGTTATGGACCTGCTGTGTTAGATTTTCGCTGCATTACGTAGAGATGTCTCAATCATGAAACTTTTATCTTGCATTCACAACTTATGTTATTTGAATAATGGCTTTGTAATGACCTCTGTGTCACCTTATCTTTTGTAAACGCTATCTTTTTATGAATGCAAAACTGGTTTTCAAACAGCATATAGTGTTTGACTGTGTAAAGATCCTGTTGTTGACGAATCGTACACGATGGTTTTGTACGGGGCGTCACATTTGGTATCAGAGCATTGGTTGTAGGGAATTAGGTTGCATTAGTGAGTCTAGACCAGGCCGAGTAGGATTCACTAATAGGACTAATCTACAACTTGCTTGTTTACTTGTTTCTGCAGAACTTGCTGCGTGCTACTGCTTATTTTTACTGTTATCTGCATGCTACTGCTTACTTTTACTGTTATACGAACTTGCTGCATGCTACTGCTTACTTTTACTGCTATGTAAACTTACTGTGTATGCTACTGCTTATCCTCGCTACTGCATGCTACTATCTACTTCCGCATGTTACTTCGGCTTAATACTGTTATTATTGCCATGCTATGTACTGCTGTAGACGATCTAGGCTGCTGTAGTTATTATGCCTGATTACGTTCTTGCTCCATGTCTGCTATTCGATGTGCCGACTTGGAGAACTTATCCTTCCTAGTTCAGATGTTTTTCTGAACCCTTTTCCCACTCGTCTAACCCTAAGAAATAGTATTGTAATCCACCTGTTACTACCGTACCACCGTTCTAGAGATCGAAACATTACTTCATGCAATCTAGAAGGAGTATCCCTCGGATTACACACCCACTAGAGTTGATCCTCAGAGGAGGAGATATTGGAGGACTTGTCGGAGTAACCATGCCCCGAGCTCACTCTAATTAGCCACATAAAACGTATGAACATTAGAAGGTTGTTCAGTTTCCGCAAGTTGACCCGTATCCCGTACGCCTTCATGACCGTCACTTATCTCTTTCATTCTTCCCCACTACTCGACGATCTAACGACACTTCTGGACTTAGGTCCCCAACACTCTTAGGGATTGGAGAAGTCGGGAGGACATCTCATTTCACAAGGTTGTAGTGTCTTCCACTGATGCTCAGCCATACCCAAAGACTTGGGAGTCGTCTCAAAACATATCGTATTACTACTTGCTACATGTACAACTCGACGCGAGACCCAAATTGAATTTCTAGAAAGGAACCTAACGACGTTACCTGAACCCGAACATTTTGAAGAAATTTCGGGACATTTAGGCATTGGTGCATGACCTATGGAACCTACGCACCCACACCGAGAAACCGTGAGATTAATTATGTAGATTTGGTTTTGAGATAGCATAGATAAAGCACCGTTAGATGAAATTGAGTAGAACATGAAGTGATCACGTTACATTGACCATATGGAGTAATATTGGAATGAACGTATGATTTAGTACAATATAATGACGCCAGGCCAGCGTGATTATATTGAAGTAAATCATGAGAAGTCCCAATGCTATTATATAAGGAATATGAAGTGATTCAAAGGAAATTTTGGTAGGAATCACTTGAGCATATGCATTCTGGTCTGTTAGAGGTAGGGAAAACCACGTAGACCAGATACTGTACAAGGAGGGCCTTGATTGCAGAATTGATAACCCAAAAATTTGTTTTAAATATAGACACCCTGGACACTTAAGGGAAAAGTTCTGAGATAGGAAAAACCTTGGACTCACTTGCGGTAGAGAAATCGTTATCTCAGCTATGGAGACTCGCATGAATCCTGATTTTAGTTAGGGTACGTTTCGTCACAACATTCTATTGTCTCGGAGTTGTTTAGTACTAGAACGATAGAAACCTTATATCTAAGGACCTTAGTGTTATGACTAATAAGCCATTAATAACCATGAGGGTTAAGTATTCTATAGGACAAGCAAATGGTAAGCTGGCAGGGATAGAGGAATAATTTAAGGTAGTACCTTAAAATTAACAGGTGGGTCATTTGGAGATGACCTCATGTCAACAAAACTTGGAAGTTTTAAAGTAGTAGTTGGAAAGGATTAGTTACCTATGCACAAGCAGATGCTATTTGAGAAGATTGATAGAGTTTTTCACAGCAGTATAATAAGATTTGGTTGGAATGAACCTTAAGATTTACTTAACACCCATCAAGTTAGGAAGCTTGATGTAAAAGTTGGAATGGACTTTAGGATTAACCTAATACTCATCAAGCTAGAATGAAATAGTTGGAATGGACTGGCTTTCAAGGATGAAAGCGAAATCTATTTATAGATTATTCATATACCTCGCGAGAATGGTGGGCCATTAATAGTTTATGAGAAGAGAAGTAGCCAAAGCTAAACCTTATTAGTTGCATGAAGGCACAAAAGCTCAAAGCCGAATACCAAAAGCATCCGGGTTACTTCAATAGCCCGAAATCCCACAATGGAAATGAGAATGAATAACAATGGATTTCATCACGAAGCTACCGAAAACGGTAGGCGGTTATGACACTATCTAGGTTACTGTTGACCATCTCACCAAATCTGCTCACTTTTTAGCCATGAAAGAAATCGATACAATGGACAAACTTACACGACGATACATAAAGAAAATTGTATTCCGTCACTTCGGCAATTCAAATTCTATCTTAAGGACTAGACAGGAATCTTATTTGATACTCATTCTTACGCGACTCTAAATCCTAACTTATTCCGAGAGATTTCTTATTTGATGATAATCACACCATCACCCTTCTTACGTCAATATTAGTCATACCAATTCGAAATTTCCAAAATCAATAGGTAGTTAATTCCCATCCTCATACTCTCCCTTTCGTATCTCACTTATAAGCAACAACTTTACACTTAAGCATTTTTGGTCGAAGGACTTATGCCCTACTAATAACCATCAACCACATTTAAATTCAATAGTTTTCGTTACCTCAAATATCACTTGAAATTTTCAAAAATCTTTTACTCAATCCTCATCAATCTTTTTCCAACTTGTAACTTTTGAAATATGAAAATTTTGTCTGCCAAAAATTTTCACATACTATGTTACTGTACAAATTTTATTGCCAAAATTTTGTCTGTCAAAGTTTTATAAAAATGAATTTATTTTATTTCCATCCTTACAAATTTTAGAAATCGTATATGATAAAGTAAACAATTACTATTTTTGACTAGTACATGTGAAAGTTTACTTTCACCTTTAAAAATCAATTCTTTTAATCAAAAGATATTTTACTTAGAGTAAGTCTATATTTACTAAGAACTTCGTTACTTTTCTTACATTGTCACCCTAACGATTTCTATATAATTTTCATTGCTTATTATATAAAATTATTCGTTGCTTATTCGTATCCAAGTCATCATGAAGACTTTACAACCGTCAAAATTGAGAGATTCATGTGTGTGTATGTGATGAAGGCACTTACTACCACGTCATGCAGAGCTTTCGGCCACACCCATTAGAGCGATGCTCTTTCTTACATAACTCTAAGTCCTGACTTATTCCAAGGGATTCTCATTTAGTGATATTATCACCACCAGTATTCTGACTTTAATATTAGTCACAACCTGTTTGGCATCTTGCAAAGTCAAGAAGCAATTAACTTCTCATCCTCATACTCTATCCTTCATACCTCACTTTTTAGCAACGGCTTAGCACGTGAACATTTTTGGGCCAAAGACTTAAGTCCCTGATAATCATCAAAACTGCATTTAATTTATTAGTTTTCATTACCTAGTAACATGTCAACCGATGATTCAAAGATTTTTCACTCGACCTTTTTTTAACTCGTAACCTCTGAAATACGAAAAACTATGTTTATCAAAATTTTTACACGTTGTTATTTGTGCGGTCCTCACGAGATTTATGGACAAATGAAAATAATAAAATTTTTCTGTCACTTATGCGATTTGTAAAATCATATATGTATGTATATAATTAAGTTAACAAGTTTACCTTTACTTATTTTGGGTTAATACATACTAAGTTATACCTTCAAATTATTTAAAAACCACTCCTTTATTGAGTTGTTTAACTTAAGTCATATAGTTTTATGCAAAATGGTACGCATCGTACATACTTCTAAATTTACTAGGAACTTCATTTCATTTATGTTGTCACATCAAACGTTTAAAGATTTTCAAAACTTCCTCGGTTGATTTTATTAAAGGTTTTCGTATTAAACTACACCATGTATAGATCACACTTCTTCTCGCCCTCCGTTAGGGATGAAACTGACCATCAAGATCTTTGTTAAAAACTCTTGAGCCACTTTGGATGGAAGATTTACAAAATTTGTTAGGAAGTTTCTGCGCTCGTAAAATGTTCCTTTTAAGGTTAGACATGGCAAAAACGCGGGTCGATAAATCAGTTTTCTGGGGTATACTTAGTGGTCACCTTATCGTAGGAAAGGCACTAGGCGGGTTTCTACTATCAATATTTCATGACTAATCATGAAATGTCCCGTTCTTATTGATTAAAAACGTTCCATATTAATTGATTTCGTTGCGAGGTTTTGACCTCTATATGAGACGTTTTTCAAAGACTGCATTCATTTTTAAAACAAACCATAACCTTTATTTCATAGATAAAGGTTTTAAAAAGCTTTACGTAGATTATCAAATAATGATAATCTAAAATATCCTGTTTACACACGACCATTACATAATGGTTTACAATACAAATATGTTACAACAAAATAAGTTTCTTGAATGCAGTTTTTACACAATATCATACAAGCATGGACTCCAAATCTCGTCCTTATTTAAGTATGCGACAGCGGAAGCTCTTAATAATCACCTGAGAATAAACATGCTTAAAACGTCAACAAAAATGTTGGTGAGTTATAGGTTTAACCTATATATATCAAATCATAATAATAGACCACAAGATTTCATATTTTAATACACATCCCATACATAGAGATAAAAATCATTCATATGGTGAACACCTGGTAACCGACATTAACAAGATGCATAAATAAGAATATCCCCATCATTCCGGGACACCCTTCGGATATGATATAAATTTCGAAGTACTAAAGCATCCGGTACTTTGGATGGGGTTTGTTAGGCCCAATAGATCTATCTTTAGGATTCGCGTCAATTAGGGTGTCTGTTCCCTAATTCTTAGATTACCAGACTTAATAAAAAGGGGCATATTCGATTTCGATAATTCAACCATAGAATGTAGTTTCACGTACTTGTGTCTATTTTGTAAATCATTTATAAAACCTGCATGTATTCTCATCCCAAAAATATTAGATTTTAAAAGTGGGACTATAACTCACTTTCACAGATTTTTACTTCGTCGGGAAGTAAGACTTGGCCACTGGTTGATTCACGAACCTATAACAATATATACATATATATCAAAGTATGTTCAAAATATATTTACAACACTTTTAATATATTTTGATGTTTTAAGTTTATTAAGTCAGCTGTCCTCGTTAGTAACCTAAAACTAGTTGTCCACAGTTAGATGTACAGAAATAAATCGATAAATGTTATCTTGAATCAATCCACGACCCAGTGTATATGTATCTCAGTATTGATCACAACTCAAACTATATATATTTTGGAATCAACCTCAACCCTGTATAGCTAACTCCAACATTCACATATAGAGTGTCTATGGTTGTTCCGAAATATATATAGATGTGTCGACATGATAGGTCGAAACATTGTATACGTGTCTATGGTATCTCAAGATTACATAATATAAATACAAGTTGATTAAGTTATGGTTGGAATAGATTTGTTACCAATTTTCACGTAGCTAAAATGAGAAAAATTATCCAATCTTGTTTTACCCATAACTTCTTCATTTTAAATCCGTTTTGAGTGAATCAAATTGCTATCGTTTCATATTGAACTCTATTTTATGAATCTAAACAGAAAAAGTATAGGTTTATAGTCGGAAAAATAAGTTACAAGTCGTTTTTGTAAAGGTAGTCATTTCAGTCGAAAGAACGACGTCTAGATGACCATTTTAGAAAACATACTTCCACTTTGAGTTTAACCATAATTTTTGGATATAGTTTCATGTTCATAATAAAAATCATTTTCTCAGAATAACAACTTTTAAATCAAATTTTATCATAGTTTTTAATTAACTAACCCAAAACAGCCCGCGGTGTTACTACGACGGCGTAAATCCGGTTTTACGGTGTTTTTCGTGTTTCTAGGTTTTAAATCATTAAGTTAGCATATCATATAGATATAGAACATGTGTTTAGTTGATTTTAAAAGTCAAGTTAGAAGGATTAACTTTTGTTTGCGAACAAGTTTAGAATTAACTAAACTATGTTCTAGTGATTACAAGTTTAAACCTTCGAATAAGATAGCTTTATATGTATGAATCAAATGATGTTATGAACATCATTACTACCTTAAGTTCCTTGGATAAACCTACTGGAAAAGAGAAAAATGGATCTAGCTTCAACGGATTCTTGGATGGCTCGAAGTTCTTGAAGCAGAATCATGACACGAAAACAAGTTCAAGTAAGATCATCACTTGAAATAAGATTGTTATAGTTATAGAAATTGAACCAAAGTTTGAATATGATTATTACCTTGTATTAGAATGATAACCTACTATAAGAAACAAAGATTTCTTGAGGTTGGATGATCACCTTACAAGATTGGAAGTGAGCTAGCAAACTTGAAAGTATTCTTGATTTTATGTAACTAGAACTTGTAGAATATATGAAGAACACTTAGAACTTGAAGATAGAACTTGAGAGAGATCAATTAGATGAAGAAAATTGAAGAATGAAAGTGTTTGTAGGTGTTTTTGGTCGTTGGTGTATGGATTAGATATAAAGGATATGTAATTTTGTTTTCATGTAAATAAGTCATGAATGATTACTCATATTTTTGTAATTTTATGAGATATTTCATGCTAGTTGCCAAATGATGGTTCCCACATGTGTTAGGTGACTCACATGGGCTGCTAAGAGCTGATAATTGGAGTGTATATACCAATAGTACATACATCTAAAAGCTGTGTATTGTACGAGTACGAATACGGGTGCATACGAGTAGAATTGTTGATGAAACTGAACGAGGATGTAATTGTAAGCATTTTTGTTAAGTAGAAGTATTTTGATAAGTGTATTGAAGTCTTTCAAAAGTGTATAAATACATATTAAAACACTACATGTATATACATTTTAACTGAGTCGTTAAGTCATCGTTAGTCGTTACAAGTAAGTGTTGTTTTGAAACCTTTAGGTTAACGATCTTGTTAAATGTTGTTAACTCAATGTTTATAATATCAAATGAGATTTTAAATTATTATATTATCATGATATTATCATGTATGAATATCTCTTAATATGATATATATACATTAAATGTCTTTACAACGATAATCGTTACATATATGTCTCGTTTAAAAATCATTAAGTTATTAGTCTTGTTTTTACAAATGTAGTTCATTGTTAATATACTTAATGATATGTTTAATTATTATAGTATCATGTTAACTATATATATATATATCCATATATATGTCACCATATAGTTTTTACAAGTTTTAACGTTCGTGAATCACCGGTCAACTTGGGTGGTCAATTGTCTTAACAAGTTTGATTGCTTAACATGTTGGAAACATTTAATCATGTAAATATCAATCTCAATTAATATATATAAACATGGAAAAGTTCGGGTCACTACAGTACCTACCCGTTAAATAAATTTCGTCCCGAAATTTTAAGCTGTTGAAGGTGTTGACGAATCTTCTGGAAATAGATGCGGGTATTTCTTCTTCATCTGATCTTTACACTCCCAGGTGAACTCGGGTCCTCTACGAGCATTCCATCGAACCTTACCAATTGGTATCTTGTTTTGCTTAAGTCTTTTAACCTCACGATCCATTATTTCGACGGGTTCTTCGATGAATTGAAGTTTTTCGTTGATTTGGATTTCATCTAACGGAATAGTGAGATCTTCTTTAGCAAAACATTTCTTCAAATTCGAGGCGTGGAAAGTGTTATGTACAGCCACGAGTTGTTGAGGTAACTCAAGTTGGTAAGCTACTGGTCCGACACGATCAATAATTTTGAATGGTCCAATATACCTTGGATTTAATTTCCCTCGTTTACCAAATCGAACAACGCCTTTCCAAGGTGCAACTTTAAGCATGACCATCTCTCCAATTTCAAATTCTATATCTTTTCTTTTAATGTCAGCGTAGCTCTTTTGTCGACTTTGGGCGGTTTTCAACCGTTGTTGAATTTGGATGATCTTCTCGGTAGTTTCTTGTATAATCTTCGGACCCGTAATCTGTCTATCCCCCACTTCACTCCAACAAATCAGAGACCTGCACTTTCTACCATAAAGTGATTCAAACGGCGCCATCTCAATGCTTGAATGGTAGCTGTTGTTGCAGGAAAATTCTGCTAATGGTAGATGTCGATCCCAACTGTTTCCGAAATCAATAACACATGCTCGTAGCATGTCTTCAAGCGTTTGTATCGTCCTTTCACTCTGCCCATCAGTTTGTGGATGATAGGCAGTACTCATGTCTAGACGAGTTCCTAATGCTTGCTGTAATGTCTGCCAGAATCTTGAAATAAATCTGCCATCCCTATCAGAGATAATAGAGATTGGTATTCCATGTCTGGAGACGACTTCCTTCAAATACAGTCGTGCTAACTTCTCCATCTTGTCATCTTCTTTTATTGGCAGGAAGTGTGCTGATTTAGTGAGACGATCAACTACTACCCAAATAGTATCAAAACCACTTGCAGTCCTTGGCAATTTAGTGATGAAATCCATGGTAATGTCTTCCCATTTCCATTCCGGGATTTCGGGTTGTTGAAGTAGACCTGATGGTTTCTGATGCTCAGCTTTGACCTTAGAACACGTCAAACATTCTCCTACGTATTTAGCAACATCGGCTTTCATACCCGGCCACCAAAAATGTTTCTTGAGATCCTTGTACATCTTCCCCGTTCCAGGATGTATTGAGTATCTGGTTTTATGAGCTTCTCTAAGTACCATTTCTCTCATATCTCCAAATTTTGGTACCCAAATCCTTTTAGCCCTATACCGGGTTCCGTCTTCCCGAATATTAAGATGCTTCTCCGATCCTTTGGGTATTTCATCCTTTAAATTTCCCTCTTTTAAAACTCCTTGTTGCGCCTCCTTTATTTGAGTAGTAAGGTTATTATGAATAATTATATTCATAGATTTTACTCGAATGGGTTCTCTGTCCTTCCTGCTCAAGGCATCGTCTACCACATTTGCCTTCCCCGGGTGGTAACGAATCTCAAAGTCGTAATCATTCAACAATTCAATCCACCTACGCTACCTCATATTCAGTTGTTTCTGATTAAATATGTGTTGAAGACTTTTGTGGTCGGTATATATAATACTTTTGACCCCATATAAGTAGTGCCTCCAAGTCTTTAATGCAAAAACAACCGCGCCTAATTCTAAATCATGCGTCGTATAATTTTGTTCGTGAATCTTCAATTGTCTAGACGCATAAGCAATCACCTTCGTTCGTTGCATTAATACACAACCGAGACCTTGCTTTGATGCGTCACAATAAATCACAAAATCATCATTCCCTTCAGGCAATGACAATATAGGTGCCGTAGTTAGCTTTTTCTTCAATAACTGAAACGCTTTCTCTTGTTCATCATTCCATTCAAATTTCTTCCCTTTATGCGTTAATGCAGTCAAGGGTTTTGCTATTCTGGAAAAGTCTTGGATGAACCTTCTGTAGTAACCAGCTAGTCCTAAAAACTGGCGTATGTGTTTCGGAGTTTTTGGGGTTTCCCACTTTTCAACAGTTTCTATCTTTGCCGGATCCACCTTAATACCTTCTTTGTTCACTATGTGACCGAGGAATTGAACTTCTTCCAACCAAAATGCACACTTTGAAAACTTAGCGTACAATTCTTCCTTCCTCAATACTTCTAACACCTTTCTCAAATGTTCACCGTGTTCTTGGTCACTCTTTGAGTAAATAAGTATGTCATCAATGAAAACAATGACAAACTTGTCAAGGTATGGTCCACACACTCGGTTCATAAGGTCCATGAACACAGCTGGTGCATTAGTTAAACCAAACGGCATGACCATAAACTCGTAATGACTGTAACGTGTTCTGAATGCAGTATTTGGAATATCATCTTCTTTCACCCGCATTTGATGATACCCGGAACGTAAGTCAATCTTTGAATAAACAGACGAGCCTTGTAGTTGATCAAATAAGTCGTCGATTCTCGGTAGTGGGTAGCGGTTCTTGATGGTAAGTTTGTTCAACTCTCGGTAGTCGATACACAACCTGAATGTACCATCTTTCTTCTTGACAAACAAAACAGGAGCTCCCCACGGTGATGTGCTTGGTCGAATGAAACCATGCTCTAAAAGTTCTTGTAATTGGCTTTGTAGTTCTTTCATCTCGCTGGATACGAGTCTGTAAGGAGCACGAGCTATTGGTGCAGCTCCTGGTACAAGATCTATTTGAAATTCAACGGATCGATGTGGGGGTAATCCCGGTAATCTTTCAGAAATACATCGGGAAATTCTTTTGCAATGGGAACATCATTGATGCTCTTTTCTTCAGTTTGTACTTTCTCGACGTGTGCTAGAACAGCATAGCAACCTTTTCTTATTAGTTTTTGTGCCTTCAAATTACTAATAAGATGTAGCTTCGTGTTGCCCTTTTCTCCGTACACCATTAAGGGTTTTCCTTTTTCTCGTATAATGCGAATTGCATTTTTGTAACAAATGATCTCTGCTTTCACTTCTTTCAACCAGTCCATACCGATTATCACATCAAAACTCCCTAACTCTACTGGTATCAAATCAATCTTAAATGTTTCGCTAACCAGTTTAATTTCTCGATTCCGACATATATTATCTGCTAAAATTAATTTACCATTTGCTAATTCGAGTAAAAATTTACTATCCAAAGGCGTCAATGGACAACTTAATTTAGCACAAAAATCTCTACTCATATAGCTTCTATCCGCACCCGAATCAAATAAAACGTAAGCAGATTTATTGTCAATAAGAAACGTACCCATAACAAGCTCCGGGTCTTCCTGTGCCTCTGCCGCATTAATATTGAAAACTCTTCTGCGGCCTTGTCCATTCGTGTTCTCCTGGTTCGGGCAATTTCTAATAATGTGGCCCATTTTTCCACATTTATAACAAACTACATTGGCATAACTTGCTCCGACACTACTTGCTCCGCCATTACTCGTTCTGACACCATTTGTTCCTTTCGTTCTATTAACCCCTGGTCCGTAGACCTCACACTTCGCCGCGCTATGACCATTTCTTTTACACTTGTTGCAACATTTGGTGCAGAACCCCGAGTGATACTTTTCACATCTTTGGCATAGCTGCTTCTGATTGTTGTTGTTGTTGCGGTTATTATTGTTGTTGGGATGATTGTTGTAGTTGCTGTTGTTGTTGTTGTTGTTGTTGTTGTTGGGCCGTTTTTTGTAGTTGCGATTGATGTTGCGATTGTTGGGATAATTGTTGCGATTATTGTTGTAATTGCTGTTGTTGTTGTATTGGTGATTCTTATCACCGTTTTCCTCCCACTTTCTTTTGACTTGCTTCACATTGGCCTCTTCAGCAGTCTGTTCTTTAATTCTTTCTTCAATCTGGTTCACTAGTTTGTGAGCCATTCTACATGCCTGTTGTATGGAGGCGGGCTCGTGTGAACTTATATCTTCTTGGATTCTTTCCGGTAATCCTTTCACAAACGCGTCGATCTTCTCTTCCTCATCTTCGAATGCTCCCGGACACAATAGGCACAATTCTGTGAATCGTCTTTCGTACGTGGTAATATCAAATCCTTGGGTTCGTAACCCTCTAAGTTCTGTCTTGAGCTTATTGACCTCGGTTCTGGGACGGTACTTCTCGTTCATCAAGTGCTTGAATGCTGACCACGGTAGTGCGTACGCATCGTCTTGTCCCACTTGCTCTAGATAGGTATTCCACCATGTTAACGCAGAACCTGTGAAGGTATGCGTAGCGTACTTCACTTTGTCCTCTTCAGTACACTTACTTATGGCAAACACCGATTCGACCTTCTCGGTCCACCGTTTCAATCCGATCGGTCCTTTGGTTCCATCAAATTCCAAAGTTTTGCAGGCAGTGAATTCTTTGTAGGTGCATCCTACACGATTTCCTGTACTGCTAGATCCAAGGTTATTGTTGGAATGTAGCGCAGCCTGTACTGCGGCTATGTTTGAAGCTAGAAAAGTACGGAATTCCTCTTCATTCATATTCACGGTGTGTCGAGTAGTCGGTGCCATTTCCTTCAAAATAGTCAAATGGAACAAGTTACTCATACAGAATATTAAGAGTAGTTAATAGTATTTCGTAGCATAATATGAACTCATTTATAAAAGCTTTTTCTTCATATTAGCGTTTTATAAGTTTAAATTCGGGTAGTACCTACCCGTTAAGTTCATACTTAGTAGCTAATATACAATTCAACTACTACAATTCTATATGAAAAACTGATTATAATAATATTTAGCGTTCAAACTTTTACACAATATTTTACAAACTTACAATACCGCTTATTTTACATATAGCATGAAATATAGCACACAATAAATTTGATACAAGATGGTTGTGAAGATAATTCTAGCTAGTACACAAGTCGTTCAGCAAAGGCAATAAAGACACGTAATTCATACGTCCAGAAACAAGTCATGCATTCTGGTTTTACTAGGATTACTTCCCATCCTTGGTCTTGTGGAACATAACCGTTATGGCCGTTGATAAGACAACATGTTGTAACGTCGTCAAAGGGACGAGGGTTACGTAATGTCCAACAGTCCCGTAACAATCTAAAAACCTCATTTCTTACCCCAATTACCGACTCCGTCACTTGTGGGAACGTTTTGTTTAATAGTTGTAGCCCGATGTTCTTGTTCTCACTTTGGTGAGAAGCGAACATTACTAATCCGTAAGCATAACATGCTTCTTTATGTTGCATGTTAGCCGCTTTTTCTAAATCACGAAGTCCAATATTTGGATATATTGAGTCAAAATAATTTCTTAACCCATTGCGTAAAATAGCATTTGGGTTCCCCGCAATATATGCGTCAAAGTAAACACATCGTAACTTATGGATTTCCCAATGTGATATCCCCCATCTTTCGAACGAAAGCCTTTTATAAACCAAGGCATTCTTGGAACGTTCTTCGAATGTCTTACAAACTGATCTCGCCTTAAATAGTTGTGTCGAAGAATTCTGACCGACTCTAGACAAGATTTCATCAATCATGTCTCCGGGTAGGTCTCTTAAAATATTGGGTTGTCTATCCATTTTGTGTTTTTATACTGTAAAATAGACAAGAGTTAGATTCATAAAAAAAATACTTATTAATACAAGCAATTTTTACATATATCATAAAGCATAAGCACACTATATTACATATATTACACCACACGAATACAACTATCTTATTCCGACTCGCTTGTTTCTTCTTCTTCGATTTTGGTTCGTTTTGCCAAGTTTCTAGGGATATATGATGTTCCCCTAATACGAGCCGTCATTTTCCACATTGGTTTAGAAAAACCTGGTGGTTTAGAGGTTCCCGGGTCATTGTTACAACTTAAGGACTTCGGGGGTTGACGATACATATAAAGTTCATCGGGGTTGGAATTAGATTTCTCTATTTTTATGCCCTTTCCCTTATTATTTTCTTTTGCCTTTTTAAATTCAGTTGGGGTAATTTCTATAACATCATCGGAATTCTCGTCGGAATCCGATTCATCGGAGAATTGGCAATCCTCCCAATATTTTGCTTCCTTGGCGGAAACACCATTGACCATAATTAACCTTGTTCGGTTGGTTGAGGATTTTCTTTTACTTAACCGTTTTATTATTTCCCCCACCGGTTCTATTTCTTCATCTGGTTCCGATTCTTCTTCCGGTTCCGATTCTTCTTCCGGTTCCGACTCTTCTTCCGGTTCCTCTTCGAGAACTTGTGAATCAGTCCACGAATCATTCCAATTTACATTTGACTCTTCATTATTATTAGGTGAGTCAATGGGACTTGTTCTAGAGGTAGACATCTATCACATAATATCAAACGCGTTAAGAGATTAATATATCACATAATATTCACATGTTAAAAATATATAGTTTCCAACAAAATTTGTTAAGCAATCATTTTTCAAGTAAACACGGTCGAAGTCCAGACTCACTAATGCATCCTAACAAACTCGATAAGACACACTAATGCAAAATTCTGGTTCTCTAAGACCAACGCTCGGATACCAACTGAAATGTCCCGTTCTTATTGATTAAAAACGTTCCATATTAATTGATTTCTTTGCGAGGTTTTGACCTCTATATGAGACATTTTTCAAAGACTGCATTCATTTTTAAAACAAACCATAACCTTTATTTGATAGATAAAGGTTTTAAAAAGCTTTACGTAGATTATCAAATAATGATAATCTAAAATATCCTGTTTACACACGACCATTACATAATGGTTTACAATACAAATATGTTACAACAAAATAAGTTTCTTGAATGCAGTTTTTACACAATATCATACAAGCATGGACTCCAAATCTCGTCCTTATTTAAGTATGCGACAGCGGAAGCTCTTAATAATCACCTGAGAATAAACATGCTTAAAACGTCACCAAAAATGTTGGTGAGTTATAGGTTTAACCTATATATATCAAATCATAATAATAGACCACAAGATTTCATATTTCAATACACATCCCATACATAGAGATAAAAATCATTCATATGGTGAACACCTGGTAAACGACATTAACAAGATGCATATATAAGAATATCCCCATCATTCCGGGACACCCTTTGGATATGATATAAATTTCGAAGTACTAAAGCATCCAGTACTTTGGATGGGGTTTGTTAGGCCCAATAGATCTATCTTTAGGATTCGCGTCAATTAGGGTGTCTGTTCCCTAATTCTTAGATTACCAGACTTAATAAAAAGGGGCATATAATTCAACCATAGAATGTAGTTTCACGTACTTGTGTCTATTTTGTAAATCATTTATAAAACCTGCATGTATTCTCATCCCAAAAATATTAGATTTTAAAAGTGGGACTATAACTCACTTTCACAGATTTTTACTTCGTCGGGAAGTAAGACTTGGCCACTGGTTGATTCACAAACCTATAACAATATATACATATATATCAAAGTATGTTCAAAATATATTTACAACACTTTTAATATATTTTGATGTTTTAAGTTTATTAAGTCAGCTGTCCTCGTTAGTAACCTAAAACTAGTTGTCCACAGTTAGATGTACAGAAATAAATCGATAAATATTATCTTGAATCAATCCACGACCCAGTGTATACGTATCTCAGTATTGATCACAACTCAAACTATATATATTTTGGAATCAACCTCAACCCTGTATAGCTAACTCCAACATTCACATATAGAGTGTCTATGGTTGTTCCGAAATATATATAGATGTGTCGACATGATAGGTCGAAACATTGTATACGTGTCTATGGTATCTCAATATTACATAATATACAATACAAGTTGATTAAGTTATGGTTGGAATAGATTTGTTACCAATTTTCACGTAGCTAAAATGAGAAAAATTATCCAATCTTGTTTTACCCATAACTTCTTCATTTTAAATCCGTTTTGAGTGAATCAAATTGCTATGGTTTCATATTGAACTCTATTTTATGAATCTAAACAGAAAAAGTATAGGTTTATAGTCGGAAAAATAAGTTACAAGTCGTTTTTGTAAAGGTAGTCATTTCAGTCGAAAGAACGACGTCTAGATGACCATTTTAGAAAACATACTTCCACTTTGAGTTTAACCATAATTTTTGGATATAGTTTCATGTTCATAATAAAAATCATTTTCTCAGAATAACAACTTTTAAATCAAATTTTATCATAGTTTTTAATTAACTAACCCAAAACAGCCCGCGGTGTTACTACGACGGCGTAAATCCGGTTTTACGGTGTTTTTCGTGTTTCTAGGTTTTAAATCATTAAGTTAGCATATCATATAGATATAGAACATGTGTTTAGTTGATTTTAAAAGTCAAGTTAGAAGGATTAACTTTTGTTTGCGAACAAGTTTAGAATTAACTAAACTATGTTCTAGTGATTACAAGTTTAAACCTTCGAATAAGATAGCTTTATATGTATGAATCAAATGATGTTATGAACATCATTACTACCTTAAGTTCCTTGGATAAACCTACTGGAAAATAGAAAAATGGATCTAGCTTCAATAGATCCTTGGATGGCTCGAAGTTCTTGAAGCAGAATCATGACACGAAAACAAGTTCAAGTAAGATCATCACTTGAAATAAGATTGTTATAGTTATAGAAATTGAACCAAAGTTTGAATATGATTATTACCTTGTATTAGAATGATAACCTACTATAAGAAACAAAGATTTCTTGAGGTTGGATGATCACCTTACAAGATTGGAAGTGAGCTAGGAAACTTGAAAGTATTCTTGATTTTATGTAACTAGAACTTGTAGAATATATGAAGAACACTTAGAACTTGAAGATAGAACTTGAGAGAGATCAATTAGATGAAGAAAATTGAAGAATAAAAGTGTTTGTAGGTGTTTTTGGTCGTTGGTGTATGGATTAGATATAAAGGATATGTAATTTTGTTTTCATGTAAATAAGTCCTGAATGATTACTCATATTTTTGTAATTTTATGAGATATTTCATGCTAGTTGCCAAATGATGGTTCCCACATGTGTTAGGTGACTCACATGGGCTGCTAAGAGCTGATAATTGGAGTGTATATACCAATAGTATATACATCTAAAAGCTGTGTATTGTACGAGTACGAATACGGGTGCATACGAGTAGAATTGTTGATGAAACTGAACGAGGATGTAATTGTAAGCATTTTTGTTAAGTAGAAGTATTTTGATAAGTGTATTGAAGTCTTTCAAAAGTGTATAAATACATATTAAAACACTACATGTATATACATTTTAACTGAGTCGTTAAGTCATCGTTTGTCGTTACAAGTAAGTGTTGTTTTGAAACCTTTAGGTTAACGATCTTGTTAAATGTTGTTAACCCAATGTTTATAATATCAAATGAGATTTTAAATTATTATATTATCATGTATGAATATCTCTTAATATGATATATATACATTAAATGTCTTTACAACGATAATCGTTACATATATGTCTCGTTTAAAAATCATTAAGTTAGTAGTCTTATTTTTACATATGTAGTTCATTGTTAATATACTTAATGATATGTTTACTTATTATAGTATCATGTTAACTATATATATATATATATATATATATATATATATATATATATATATATATATATATATATATATATATATATCCATATATATGTCACCATATAGTTTTTACAAGTTTTAACGTTCGTGAATCACCGGTCAACTTGGGTGGTCAATTGTCTTAACAAGTTTGATTACTTAACATGTTGGAAACATTTAATCATGTAAATATCAATCTCAATTAATATATATAAACATGGAAAAGTTCGGGTCACTACAAATCACAACACCCTCGTAAACGTCATCTCTAGGATTCATTATTTTGAGGTACAAGAAATCATTTTTGGAGAATCCTTTCACTTGGAGTAAACCATTCTTTAGGACCAAGAGTTCACGTATCTTCTCATCCACGCATCTCCATAAGTATAAGGATAAATTCGGATCAATCAGCTCGAAGAGTTCACTCTCGTTCAAAGATTACGCCTTTCGTGCGATTTTCTTTCGGAAATGTAGTATAAAATACTTTAAGAATCTATGAATCTTGTTATCCTCTTGGAAGGGACTGCTTAAAATGTCTGTAATACGGATATGGTTACTCTACACATTCCTTCCTTCGTTGGTTGCAACTATATGTTGTTCTAGTCGATGTTAACCCTAACTTCAACATGTAACTGAAAGGATAAAGTTACATTATGGAACTGTGCTTCCATTCCATCTAAGGATAAGTTCACCTGCAGTATGGTAAACTGGGCGATATCCTTCATTGTTCATTTAGACCGTCCTGAAGACACTATAAATATGGCTTGCACTGCATATAAGTCCAATTAGTCACTTTCAGCTAAAATTTCAGTTCATTTAGTCAAATGAAACGTTCTTAAATATAGGGTTCTTCATACCTATGGTCTCCTTCCGAAATTAAGGGATTAGTACAAAATCCGTGGCTAACACTATCCAGACATCAAATCGCATGGTTATGATCACCATGTTTTCCATTCTACCTGCCAGCTTTGTATTGCGACATAAGCGCTCAATGTTTTAGATGAGTTTGGTAACATTCATGATGCATTCCATGCATCCAGCTTACTGAAGATGCCTGTAAGGCTAAAAACATCATCTTTCCTTTTGTGGGTATAAATTCGGATGACACATTCGTGTTAGCAAGAAACGAAACCAAACTGTTGATCTCTTAGGACAAGAGACTTAATTAATGGCATATACCTATTCTTATTTTATACGCCCAAGTACCTTTCAAGGTAAATAGCTCACTTCTGAGCTCACGAGTCCCTCGTAACTTTGATATGCTCCTTCTTATTCAAACACGGTACCATTGTTGGTCACTCCTCAAAATTTCGGGACGAAATTTTCTTTAACAGGTGGGTAATGTAACGACCCGGGTTTTTCGACTTGTTTATTTGCCTTGTGATTTTTGCGAAACTGCGTATTTGTGCGTACTGTGCTACTTTATACTCTGGAATCTTTATACACATGGCTTACTTTCATTTATGTGTTAAAACGTGCCTTTTGGTACGTAGGATACTTAACTTGATCACCGGAAACCTTTATGACCGTTAGTGTTACTTGACGTTTCGAACAAACTGCGTACACGTTTAACTTTTGTCGTAATCGGAATATTATGACTACGAAATCTTAATTATTATTTTATAATAATAATTATTTGGGTTTTTGGATGCTTAATTACGCGTAGTAATTTACTTATGCTTACTAGTTAGTCTTGTTAGACTTTCTACCTTGTTGGGCCTTAGCCCACCCTACACTAGTTAGTGGACTATTTAATTAGCCTAATTATTAATAGCTAGTGACCCATTAATAAGTAAGACAAATGCCCATTTATTAGAGGGAACATACTAGCATTTATGTCAAGTATTATCCTTAATGTTGCATGGGATCATAACATAAGCACCAACTTTAGACAACCATTAACCAAAAAGCAAAAAGGTGTCCCTCCTTGTTCCCCCCATAATCCACGACCATGTACCCCTTCCCACACCCTTACCACCTATAAATACAAGCCTTATTCCATCCATTTTACACTTGCTTTCATTTGTAATTCACACACACTCACTCTCTAATTCTTTCTCTAGTTCTTTCTCTCTCTAAAAAGTGTAAGTATTGATTTTTCTTCTTCTTCTTCCTCTCTCTCTCACGAATTCATCATCATCATCATCATCATCATCATGGGTCTAGCTTTTTAGCTTTGATCTTGATTACATCTTCTAGATTCAAACTTGGATTTGAATCCTTCAAGAACATGGAAGATTCAAGCTTTCTAGCTTTGAATCTTCACCTACTTTGTAGATCTATATCTTTTAACTTTAATCTTGCTATTTTGTTATAAAGATTCAAAATTGTGTTTATAATCTTCATGTAACTTAAAGATCCAAGCTTTATGCTTCAAGATCTTCAAGAACAACCAAGATGCAAGCTTTCTAGCTTGAATCTTCATATATTTTGTTGGATCTAAGTTTCCTAACTTATGATCTCATTATTTTGTTATAAAGATCAAAACTTGTGTTTATGGTCTTCATGTAACTTAAAGATCTAAGCTTTATGCTTCAAGGTCTTCATGAACACTAAAGGTTCAAGCTTTCTAGCTTTGTGACCTTATAACTTGTGTGAAAAGGATCCAAGCTCTCTAGCTTAGGGTTCCATCACTTTATTTGATTTAGATTATGTTCATACTTGTTTGATTGAAGTAAAGTTTGTAGCTTTAGTTGTAAATGGAACTTGTAATTGTGTTAAGACTAAGGATATGAGGTAACCTTGGTTCATCATCCATCTAAGACTCTTAAATGAGTTGTGTTCTTACTTGGTCTTAATATATTGTGTGTTGATGGTAGAATCTTGGTCAAGGTGATGCTAACCCATCAACGAGTTGTACACTTGAAGCTACAAGCATCAAGGATGAGAACCGTGATGAGCATCAAGCACTAAGAACCCCATCAGAGCACATTGCTTACTGTTTTCGAGATCTGATCAGACCACCTGGGCTACTAGAAAGTTAATTTTCAGTTAGTTCGGTTCGATTAGATGATTTTCCATTTAGACCTCTCCTTAATCCGAGTTACGGTTTAGGATTTATGGCCTTCCGAAAGTCACTACACCCTATTAACGTTGTGCTGAAATTTCTGACCTACTCGCACTTAAACCATTGCCACGGTCAAATGAAGACGAGTTTGGTTCTGGAAATTGGTCAGCAACTAGGGGACTCATATACGGAGCCATAGCCACTGATTACGCGTCTTTTTGTTTTGTATAGAGGTCGTAGCAGCTGACCGAATTCAGCCTATTGTTTCGATCTCTATACTTGTTAAACTTACTTAGCTTTTACGATGATGAATGATGATAATGATGACACTTAAACTTATTTTATGCACTATTAGAACTTATGAGGACAACCTACTGACCTAGTAACCTTTGACTTAGGTTGACGACCTTTCGGACCGACTTACTACTTGCATACTTTCGTGACGACTTTTACTGCTTATTCACTGTGAGTTATAGCATCCCTTTTTACTTTAACTATTTTGGGACTGAGAATACATGCGCTTTTTATGTTTTACATACTAGGCACGAGTACTTAAACTTTATATATGTGTGGGTTATACAACGGCATAAACTTTCCCCTTAGCTCGGTAACGTTTAGTCATTGGTTTTTGAACCGGTGAACGCGAATCTTAGATATGGATCCATAGGGTTTGACATCCCCACTCGGGCTAGTCGCGCTAGCATTTAACGGGTGTTTAATACTTCATAAACTTACGCACTCGCCAAGTGTACTTTTAGGGGGTAATATTACGTTAAGTTAGTTACCGGGTGCCCACGGATAAGCATATACTTTATCATACTGATTTGAATTACTGATTTAAACTGCTGGTTGAAGCACTGAAATATCGTGGCCTACATTACATTACTGATTACAAACAAACTATAGCTCACCAACATTCATGTTGACTTTTTAAGCGTGTATTTCTCAGGTGCTTAGACGATGTTGCTTCCGCTGTTAGACTTGCTGTCTTGGTGTTATAGACTTGCTGTTATGGACCTGCTGTGTTAGATTTTCGCTGCATTACTTAGAGATGTCTCAATCATGAAACTTTTATCTTGCATTCACAACTTATGTTATTTGAATAATGGCTTTGTATTGACCTCTGTGTCACCTTATCTTTTTTAAACGCTATCTTTTTATGAATGCAAAACTGGTTTTCAAATAGCATATAGTGTTTGACCGTGTAAAGATCCTGTTGTTGACGAATCATACACGATGGTTTTGTACGAGGCATCACAAGGCAAATGAAACTCTATATGAGGCGTGGACAAGATTCGGAAAGTTGTTGAGAGGATGTCCTCAACATGGTTTAGACACTTATCAAATAGTACAAATAATCTACCAAGAATGTAACATTACTACACGAAATGACATCGATATAGCAGTTGGTGGTTCCATTATGAAGAAAACTGCAATCGAAGCTCACAAAATTATTGATAACACAGCATCCCACTCACATGAGTGGCATCAAGAAAAAGATATTTTTCGTTCAACTAAAGCGGCTAGAGCTGATTCTAGCCATGACTTTGATTCCGTTTCCGAAAAAATAGATGCTTTCGAGAGACGAATGGAAAAAATGAATAAAGATATTTGCATAATACGAATCAGTTGTGAGCAATACGGTGGACCACACTTAACGAAAGATTGTCACATTGAACAAACCATGGAACAACGAGAGAATGTTTCCTACATGAGCCAAAGGCCGGGAAATAATTATCAAAATAATTATCAACCGCCAAGGCCAAAATTTAATCGAAATCAAAACATTCTTTACAATCCAAATGGACCCAAAAATAACTCGTACAACCAACAAGGTCCGAATAACCAACCAACTCAAAACAACACTTTCAATCTACAAAGACCTGGTTTGTATAAACCACCACAACAAACCGAAGAGAAAAAGCCAAATCTGGAAGAAATGATGGCAAAGCTAATGGAATCTCAAACATAATTTATTACATCTCAAACCCAAACAAATGAGAGGTTTGATCATGAAATGTCCCGTTCTTATTGATTAAAAATGTTCCATATTAATTGATTTCGTTGCGAGGTTTTGACCTCTATATGAGACGTTTTTCAAAGACTGCATTCATTTTTAAAACAAACCATAACCTTTATTTCATAAATAAAGGTTTAAAAAGCTTTATGTAGATTATCAAATAATGATAATCTAAAATATCCTGTTTACACACGACCATTACATAATGGTTTACAATACAAATATGTTACATCGAAATCAGTTTCTTGAATGCAGTTTTTACACAATATCATACAAACATGGACTCCAAATCTTGTCCTTATTTTAGTATGCAACAGCGGAAGCTCTTAGTATTCACCTGAGAATAAACATGCTTTAAACGTCAACAAAAATGTTGGTGAGTTATAGGTTTAACCTATATATATCAAATCGTAACAATAGACCACAAGATTTCATATTTCAATACACATCCCATACATAGAGATAAAAATCATTCATATGGTGAACACCTGGTAACCGACATTAACAAGATGCATATATAAGAATATACCCATCATTCAGGGACACCCTTTGGATATGATATAAATTTCGAAGTACTAAAGCATCCGGTACTTTGGATGGGGCTTGTTGGGCCCAATAGATCTATCTTTAGGATTCGCGTCAATTAGGGTGTCTGTTCCCTAATTCTTAGATTACTAGACTTAATAAAAGGGGCATATTCGATTTCGATAATTCAACCATAGAATGTAGTTTCACGTACTTGTGTCTATCTTGTAAATCATTTATAAAACCTGCATGTATTCTCATCCCAAAAATATTAGATTTTAAAAGTGGGACTATAACTCACTTTCACAGATTTTTACTTCGTCGGGAAGTAAGACTTGGCCACTGGTTGATTCACGAACCTATAACAATATATACATATATATCAAAGTATGTTCAAAATATATTTACAACACTTTTAATACATTTTGATGTTTTAAGTTTATTAAGTCAGCTGTCCTCATTAGTAACCTACAACTAGTTGTCCACAGTTAGATGTACAGAAATAAATTGATAAATATTATCTTGAATCAAACCACGACCCAGTGTATGAAATGTCCCGTTCTTATTGATTAAAAATGTTCCATATTAATTGATTTCGTTGCGAGGTTTTGACCTCTATATGAGACGTTTTTCAAAGACTGCATTCATTTTTAAAACAAACCATAACCTTTATTTCATAAATAAAGGTTTAAAAAGCTTTACGTAGATTATCAAATAATGATAATCTAAAATATCCTGTTTACACACGACCATTACATAATGGTTTACAATACAAATATGTTACATCGAAATCAGTTCTTGAATGCAGTTTTTACACAATATCATACAAACATGGACTCCAAATCTTGTCCTTATTTTAGTATGCAACAGCGGAAGCTCTTAGTATTCACCTGAGAATAAACATGCTTTAAACGTCAAAAAAAATGTTGGTGAGTTATAGGTTTAACCTATATATATCAAATCGTAACAATAGACCACAAGATTTCATATTTCAATACACATCCCATACATAGAGATAAAAATCATTCATATGGTGAACACCTGATAACCGACATTAACAAGATGCATATATAAGAATATCCCCATCATTCCGGGACACCCTTCGGATATGATATAAATTTCGAAGTACTAAAACATCCGGTACTTTGGATGGGGTTTGTTAGGCCCAATAGATCTATCTTTAGGATTCGCGTCAATTAGGGTGTCTGTTCCCTAATTCTTAGATTACCAGACTTAATAAAAAGGGGCATATTCGATTTCGATAATTCAACCATAGAATTTAGTTTCACGTACTTGTGTCTATTTTGTAAATAATTTATAAAACCTGCATGTATTCTCATCCCAAAAATATTAGATTTTAAAAGTGGGACTATAACTCACTTTCACAGATTTTTACTTCGTCGGGAAGTAAGACTTGGCCACTGGTTGATTCACGAACCTATAACAATATATACATATACATATATATCAAAGTATGTTCAAAATATATTTACAACACTTTTAATACATTTTAATGTTTTAAGTTTATTAAGTCAGCTGTCCTCGTTAGTAACCTACAACTAGTTGTCCACAGTTAGATGTACAGAAATAAATCGATAAATATTATCTTGAATCAATCCACGACCCAGTGTATACGTATCTCAGTATTGATCACAACTCAAACTATATATATTTTGGAATCAACCTCAACCCTGTATAGCTAACTCCAACATTCACATATAGAGTGTCTATGGTTGTTCCGAAATATATATAGATGTGTCGACATGATAGGTCGAAACATTGTATACGTGTCTATGTTATCTCAAGATTACATAATATACAATACAAGTTGATTAAGTTATGGTTGGAATAGATTTGTTACCAATTTTCACGTAGCTAAAATGAGAAAAATTATCCAATCTTGTTTTACCCATAACTTCTTCATTTTAAATCCGTTTTGAGTGAATAAAATTGCTATGGTTTCATATTGAACTCTATTTTATGAATATAAACATAAAAAGTATAGGTTTATAGTCGGAAAAATAAGTTACAAGTCGTTTTTGTAAAGGTAGTCATTTCAGTCGAAAGAACGACGTCTAGATGACCATTTTAGAAAACATACTTCCACTTTGAGTTTAACCATGATTTTTAGATATAGTTTCATGTTCATAATAAAAATCATTTTCCCAGAATAACAACTTTTAAATCAAAGTTTATCATAGTTTTTAGTTAACTAACCCAAAACAGCCCACGGTGTTACTACGACGGCGTAAATCCGGTTTTACGGTGTTTTTCGTGTTTCCAGGTTTTAAATCATTAAGTTAGCATATCATATAGATATAGAACATGTGTTTAGTTGATTTTAAAAGTCAAGTTAGAAGGATTAACTTTTATTTGCGAACAAGTTTAGAATTAACTAAACTATGTTCTAGTGAATACAAGTTTAAACCTTCGAATAAGATAGCTTTATATGTATGAATCGAATGATGTTATGAACATCATTACTACCTCAAGTTCCTTGGATAAACCTACTGGAAATGAGAAAAATGGATCTAGCTTCAAAGGATCCTTGGATGGCTTGAAAGTTCTTGAAGCAGAATCATGACACGAAAACAGTTCAAGTTAGATTTTCACTCGAAATAAGATTGTTATAGTTATAGAAATTGAATTAAAGTTTGAATATGATTATTACCTTGTATTATAAAGATAACCTACTATAAGTAACAAAGGTTTCTTGATCTTGGATGATTACTTGGAATGGATTTAGAAAACTTGCAAGTGAACTTGCAATCTTGGAAGTATTCTTGATTTTATGAAACTAGAACTTTTGGAATTTATGAAGAACACTTAGAACTTGAAGATAGAACTTGAGAGAGATCAATTAGATGAAGAAAATTGAAGAATGAAAGTGTTTGTAGGTGTTTTTGATCGTTGGTGTATGGATTAGATATAAAGGATATGTAATTTTGTTTTCATGTAAATAAGTCATGAATGATTACTCATATTTTTGTAATTTTATGAGATATTTCATGCTTGTTGCCAAATGATGGTTCCCATATGTGTTAGGTGACTCATATGGGCTGCTAAGAGCTGATCATTGGAGTGTATATACCAATAGTACATACATCTAAAAGCTGTGTATTGTACGAGTACGAATACGGGTGCATACGAGTAGAATTTTTGATGAAACTGAACGAGGATGTAATTGTAAGCATTTTTGTTAAGTAGAAGTATTTTGATAAGTGTCTTGGAGTCTTTAAAAAGTGTATGAATACATATTAAAACACTACATGTATATAAATTTTAACTGAGTCGTTAAGTCATCGTTAGTCGTTACATGTAAGTGTTGTTTTGAAACCTTTAGGTTAACGATCTTGTTAAATGTTGTTAACCCAATGTTTATAATATCAAATGAGATTTTAAATTATTATATTATCATGATATTATGATGTATGAATATCTCTTAATATGATATATATACATTAAATGTCGTTACAACGATAATCGTTACATATATGTCTCGTTTCAAAATCATTAAGTTAGTAGTCTTATTTTTACATATGTAGTTCATTGTTAATATACTTAATGATATGTTTAACTATCATAATATCATGTTAACTATATATGTATCCATATATATGTCATCATATAGTTTTTACAAGTTTTAACGTTCGTGAATCACCGGTCAACTTGGGTGGTCAATTGTCTATATGAAACCTATTTCAATTAATCAAGTCTTAACAAGTTTGATTGCTTAACATGTTGGAAACACTTAATCATGTAAATAACAATCTCAATTAATATATATAAACATGGAAAAGTTCGGGTCACTACAGATCAATCATTAAGAACTCAACAAGCCTCCATTTTGAATCTAGAAAAACACGTAGGTACTCTTGCTAGCATGATGAGTGAGAGGGAACAAGGAAAGCTACCGAGTAATACTGAAGTAAATCCTCGGAATGAGAATGTTAATATGGTGTCAACAAATTCTGAAAAACCAGCATCAGAAGATGGGAAGGTTTTTGATGTGAGTAACAATGAAGAAGTTACAACACCACCACCACCCGAGTATGTAAAGCCAGTGGTGGCACCATACAAACCACACATCCTGTTTCTAAGAAAAGGAGTTGAGTATGAGAAAGTAATAGGTAATAAAGTTTGTGATACCTCTGGAAAGAAGAAGAAGAATAAGAAAGTACAAGAAACAAAAACCGTAAAGATAAACCCGGTGAAGACAGTTCCACCAAAACCTCCACCCAGGGTGGGTGATCCGGGTGAATTTATTGTTCCTTGTCTACTTAGTGATTGTGTCATGTATGATGCACTAGCAGATTTAGGTGCGAGTGTGAGTGTTATGCCTCTTTCATTATATAAGAGATTAGGAGTAGGTGAGTTAAGTCCAACGGAAATGAGTGTTCGACTCTTTGATCAAACCATTAGGCACCCAGTTGGAATTGCTGACAACCTACCTGTTCAAGTAGGTAATTTAACCTTTCTAGTCAAATTTATTGTCATTGATATAGAAGAGGACCCAAACATTCCTCTAATTTTAGGTCGACCATTCTTAGCATCCACCAGGGTGTTATTTGATGTAAGAAAAGGTAGAATGATACTTAGTGATGGTGAAAAATCGGTCACCTTTATGATTCGAAAGTCTAAATCTCCACCAACCAAAATCGTTGAACCAACAAAAACAATTGATAAGAAGCATGTTGTTTTACCAACTCCAACGGTAGTGCTTAACAATAATAAAATGCCTAAATGTGGGGAAGGTGAAGTAACACCTAATGATGACTTGATACCAAAGAACCCCGTTGTTGATGACCCCGTTATTAATAGTTCAATGAAGAAAATTATTAAACGGATTCACGATGCTGATAACGCCAAAATCATACATGTTTATTGTCTGTATTCCGATCCAATTTAATATCAATTTTTATGTAATTGTTGTACGTATGTATTGTAATTCATGTATATTTGTAAAAGTCCAGTGTGATTGAATAAATGAAGACCAACAGCGAAAACGATGCTTAAAACGAAGTCCGATAAGGAAAACAGCCCAGAAATACACTTCCAGACTCAGATGAGGCGCATCCCAAAAGGGATGAGGCGCATCTGTATGCGTGTTTTTGCCGAAGGTTTCAGATACAGCGTTTTTAAGCCATAAGATGCATTTTGGGAGCCAGATGCGGCGCATCTGGTGGGAGATGCAGCGCATCTCCCTTCCTGCCGACAGTTCTGAGTGCCAAATCTTGCTGGAATCAACAAACTTAAAGGAATGCGGTGCATCATTAGGAGATGCGGCGCATCTATCGTTTTTCTGGCCAGTTTACCTAATTTTTGAGCCTATTTTAGAGAGCCTTTGATTCATTCTTTCAAACACCTTCACTGTTACATTCTCCCTCAGTTTCAATACATTTTTCAAGGCTCAAGGAAGGCTACAAGTCAATCTCCATTCTTTCAACATCAAGATTAAGCTATGATTATTCATCGCAATCGGTATTATCGTTCTATATCTTTTAAACATGAATTCAATTTGTATTAACTGTTCCATTAGTTCTATTATGATTATGTTTGGCTAAAAGCCTTGTGTGTTTGCTTCAATGTAAGATTTATGGCTTTGGATTGTTCTATACTTTGATGTTATGTTAGTTATATATATGTTTGATTGATTAAATCATCTAGTCCAACTACAAGAACCATAATTATGATTGTTTAGTTCATCACTTCAATTACATAAATTGTAAAACAATTAATGTGAGTTAACTCAGTAAACAATTTATGCTTCAATACAACTAGTAATCTAGATGGTAAGATACATAAGTTTAAGTGATTTAGTTATGTGTTATTACCAGTAATTGAAGTAGTCCCAAAGCAACATAGTCATGAAATTACCTCAAGTAATTGTTGTAATTTAGGTTTTATGTGAGTTTAACCGGGTTGGGTCTAGTTAGTTAATCAATCTAAATCATTATGTTCTTTCAAAAGATCCATTGTTGTAACCATCCTTGTATCCTAGTTCAATTATGTAAGTTATGACTTGGTTTATGTGAGTTTATCAAAGGCCATAGCTTATACTTCAACACCTAGTGATTTAGCCACCTATATGTGAGTAAAGGATGTTAATTGAATGATATCTAGGATATACAATCATGTAGTTTACTTAGAGTGATCTTAGTAAACTAGGTTTTATGTAAATTCAACCACGAAAGAATCCTGTTGATTAAACATAGTTCTTAAGTTTATAGATATTGTGAAATTGATATAAACTGCTCTATTGTAACTATTACATAACAGTTTTAATTATAAAAGAACAATCCCTGTCATTTATCAAGCATAGAAGTAAACACCACATTCTCATTCTTGTTATTCATTATATTTATTTACTATTTCATTAAACAAAAATACAACTTCAAACACAAATCCCCCTTTAGAATAATTAATCGTTAAAAAATCCTTAAAACAAACTTCTCCCTGTGGTTCGAGCTGGTCAATTTACGTGCTAGTTACTGCATGATCGGGTTTAGTTGCCTGTATTATGTGTTAATTATTGAGCATATTGTCTACATTTTAAAGGTTACGTCTTGACACATCAACTTTTTGGCGCCGCTGCCAGGGAGCAGTTTTGTTAAAAGATTTTAATAAACTTTGAATTATTCATTCCTTTTGTAGGAATTCAATTCCTAGAAAAGTTACTTTTTATTGTAAGCTTGTGTTTTTGCAATTGGTTTGTTTGTGGTGTTGTGATTACAGGATAGGTATTGATGCATGAATCTACGTTCTTCCAACTCTAATTTAATTCCTTCATATCCTGAACCTGAAAGAGAACTTCATGAACGCCTAAGAGCTCAAGAAGTAGAGTCTCTTGCTCAGGGTTTAGAATCACTTTCATTAAATTCTAACTCTGAACCAGTTATTCAACCAATCATAGTGCCAGTTATTAAAGAAGAGGAAGAGATGGCTGCTACAAATCAAACGATGGATGCATTAATGAAGGCAACAAGAACAGGTCAAGGCCATGCAATTATTCAACCTACGATGACTGACGGCTTTGAAATAAAGGGTCAATTTCTCCACATGGTGACTAATACATGCCAATCCGGTGGAGCTCCAAATGAGGATGCTAACGAGCATCTTCGTAAGTTTGTAAGGATTTGCAAGCTATTCAAGTTCAAGGATGTCACCGATGATATCGCATGTTTAAAAATCTTTCCATGGTCATTAAAGGATGATGCAAGAGATTGGCTAGACTCATTACCAGAAGGTTATATTGAAGATTGGAATGATATGATGGACAAGTTTTTGTCAGAATTCTTCCCTGCTTCAAAAGCAACAAAATTGCAAAGTGATATAAATCACTTCAAGCAAAAGCCTAATGAGACTCTTTATGAAGCTTGGACCCGATTCAATAAAATGCTTAGGGTATGTCCTCAACACGGGTTGAATACATTCCAAAAGGTCCAAATATTCTATAAAGGAGTCAATGTGGCTACTCGAAATGATATTGATGTTGCAGCAAGAGGATCAATCATGAAAAAAATGCCCGAAGAAGCTCACACAATCATTGTCGATATAGCAACACATTCTCATAATTGGCATCAAGAGATGGAGTTCTCTAGATCAACCACGGTTGCTAGTATTGAAAGCAACGATGAAATCGCTGCTTTAAAAGTTCAATTCACAAATCAAGGAAGGAAAATTGAGAAGATGACAAAAGAAATGCATGCTATCAAGGTAGGGTGTGAATTATGCCAAGGTCCCCATCTTACTAGAGATTGTGACCAAATGACAATGGAAGAGCAAGCAAACTTTTTAGGTTACTTGCGTAAAGGTGAAATGAATTTTGACGACTTTCCGGCGGTTGAAGGAATGAATCAGAAATATCCACCTATTAACAGTCATCAAATAGGAGGACCTTCAGGTTCAAACAATAATTACCACGGAGGAAATTCAGGTTACCAAAATAACCAGAATTTTCCAAATCAAAATCAAAGAAATGCACCACCGGGTTACAATCACCTAACAACCATAATCAACCTCCACGAAATTACCAAAACAATTTCCAACACAATCAACCACAACCACAACCACAAGCACATGTACAACTACAACCCGAGAAGAAATCCGGTTTAGAAGATCTCTTGAGAAATTATATGGTTAAACACGAGCAAAATGCGGAACTTCAAACTCACCAAATTCGAAATCAACAATCTACGATTCTGAATTTAGAAAGAGATGTTGGAAGTATGTCACAGTTATTAGCAGAGAGGGTGCTCTCCCCTCAAATACTCAAGTGAATCCCAACAACAATCAAACAAGGAATGAGTATGTAAATGCTATAACTACTAGAAGTGGTTTAACTATTAACCTGGAGACCCCTAAGTTCCTGAAAGTTCCTTTGTCTCCTTCTGTTTTAAAGGTACCCGTTGATGTAGATGAGCATGTTGAAAAAGAACAAGAGAAAGATGATCCACCAGAGATCATATCGACGAAAAGTGAAGAACCACCAGTAAAGGTGTACAAGGCACCTATTCCATACCCAAAAGCATTGAAGAAAGATAGACTCGCGAGCCAATATCAGAAATTTGCTGATATGATCAAGCAAATCAGCATTAACATGCCACTCGTGGAGGTTCTTAAGGGTATGCCCCATTATGGGAAGTTTTTGAAAGATCTCATATCCTCGAAGGGTAAATACCACGAAGTTTCTACCACATTCCTCCATAAGGAGTGTTCGGCCATCTTGAAAAAGCAAAATGTACCTCTAAAATTGGGAGATCCGGGTAGTTTTATCATACCATGTATAATGGGTGATTCGGTAGTGTACGATGCACTAGCCGACCTAGGTGCAAGTGTTAACCTAATGCCTTACTCGTTATATTTAAAACTTGACTTAGGAGACTTGAAACCAACCCAGATGGGTATTCGATTAGCAAACTAATCATTTGATACTCCCATAGGTATAGCCGAGGATATTCTTGTAAAAGTTGGCTCACTTATCTTTCCCGTCGACTTTGTTATTCTAGAAATGCAAGAGGACACACAAGTTCCTATCATTTTAGGACGTCCTTTCCTTAACACCGCAGATGCTATCATTAATGTCCAAAAAGAACAATTAAGTCTAGGTATGGGAAACGATAGAATAATTTGTCACATTGACAAAGCCATGAAACGACCCACTTCCACCGATGACTCTTGTTTTCAAATTGATGTTATAAATCTTTGTGTTGAGGATGAATTGCAGGAGCTACTTGAAATTGATACCTCGGGTTTTGCCCCGAAAAGTGAAAGTGAATACTTCAATATTGATGAAGATTTTGATGAGTTGATGAAGGTGGTCACGGATGATGAGACCATAGAAGAAGGAATTCCCAAGGAAGAGGAATCATTTGAAGATATCGAAAATAAAGATAGATTTCGTATAAAGAATTCCTTAGAAGAACCACCCGTACTAGAGCTTAAGGAGCTACCCAAACACTTGGAGTATGCTTATCTTGAAGGTACATCTCAATTACCGGTAATTATTGCTTCACATCTTTCCGGTAACGAGAAGGATAGGTTAATCTCTATTTTGAAAACCCATAAAAAGGCTATAGCCTGGAAAACGACCGACATTCCTGGGATAAACCCGTCTTATTGTACACATAAAATTCTCCTTGAGAATGACTTCAAACCAGTAGTACAAAGACAATGTAGGCTAAATTCCAACATGAAAGAGGTTGTTAAAAAGGAGGTAGTCAAGCTTCTTGACGCCGGGTTAATTTACCCCATCTTCGATAGTCCTTGGGTTAGTCCAGTACAAGTAGTACCCAAAAAGGGGGTGATGTCGTGCGAGGTGTATACGAAAATACTATTATTTTTGTTACGAAATACGTTACGAATTACACAAGTTTTAATTATTTATTTACAAATGGGATATACATAAACCTTGCTACAACACTTATAGGCAGTGTACCTAATCGTACAGTAGTGTAGTTTTTAGTAAGTCCGGTTCGTTCCACAGGGAATCTTTTAAACAACCTTAACGCTATATTAGTTTTAATTTATAAAAATACAAATATATAGATAAGTAATATTATTATTATAAAAATGGGGTTTTTACCGTTTAATAACCGGTTTGTCGATTTTTAAAACTTTAGTCGCAGTTAAAACTTAATGTAAAATATTAAATAAATAAAAGACTTAATTTAAAGCGTAAAATAAATAACGATAATGAAATTGCGATAAATAAAAGTGCGATAAAATAAAATTGCGATAATTAAAAAGTACGATAATTAAAAGTGCAATTAAATACAATGACAATAAATAAAAAATGCGATAATTAGAAGTGCAATTAAATATGAAATAAAAGGAATTATGCTTATTTAAACTTCCGTAATCATGATGTTTGACGTGTTGATTTTTAGTTTTATGCCCATGGGTTAATTGTCCTTTGTCCTGGATTATTTAATATGTCCATCTGGCTTTTTGTCCATAACAGTCCATCAGTCATAAATATAAAGTGCGAGTGTCCTCGTCAAATTATCCTTATATCCGAAGTCAAATATTCCAACTAATTGGGGACTTAAACTGTAACAAGGTTTTATTAATTTGTTTAATAATTACACCAGGATGTCGACTGAGTGTAACTCAAGGTTTTAATACTTTATTAACAATTATGCCAAGCGTCCTTGTACATAATTTCACCCCTGTTTTAATAATTCTAGTGGCTATTAATCCATTCCCGTATCCGGTTAAATGAAGGATTAATCGTACATATAAATATCCCGCCCATCGTGTCCGATTGAGTGTATATGGTTATTTATTGGGACGCCCAATTGTAAATCTTTATATTAAAATTAACAAACTATCATTTAGCTAAACAAATATAAAGCCCATTAATAGCCCATAGTCTAATTTCCACAAGTGTCGTTCATTTGTCCAAACCCCAATTATGGTACAAAACCCAATTACCCAATTTTAGTAATTAGCCCAACATCATGATTACTTCGGATTAAATAAGCATAATAATAACTTAGCTACGAGACATTAATGTAAAAAGGTTGAACATAACTTACAATGATTAAAAATAGCGTAGCGTTACACGGACAGAATTTCGACTTACACCCTTACAACATTCGCTAACCTACCCTTATTATTAGAATTAAAATTAAAATTAAAATTATAATATATATATATATATATATATATATATATATATATATATATATATATATATATATATATATATATATATATTACGTTTGTAGGATAGAGAGATAGGTGTATATATTTTGGCTAAAACGCGTTGAATTTATAGGACCTGGGCTGGATTTCAGAGCCATACGATCGTATGGCTTTTGTGCCTCCAGGCCATGCGATCGCATGGCCAGCTGGGAGAAGTCACATATCTTTGTTTTCTTTCTTGCCGACGTTTATAAATAATAATATAATATATAAATAATTATAAGAATTATTTAAATATTATATTTTATTTATGTACATAGTTAACTTGTAATTTTTAGTCCGTTGCGTCGAGCGTTGAGAGTTGACTCAGGTACCGGTTCCGGATTTTCGAACGTCCTTGCGTACAATTTAATATCTTGTACTTTGCGTTTTGAATCTTGTACTTCTGTAATTTTGAGACGTTTCTTATCAATAATTGGAACCTCATTGATTGTATTTTGTACTTTTGAGCTTTTTGGTCGTTTGCGTCTTCAATTCGTCGAATCTGTCTTTTGTCTTCACCTTTTATTATTTAAACGAATATCACTTGTAAATAGAACAGTTGCAACTAAAAGCTTGTCTTTCTTGAGGAATAATGCTATGAAATATATGTTCGTTTTTAGCATTATCAAATATTCCCACACTTGAGCGTTGCTTGTCCTCAAGCAATATAGTCTTAAAATACAAGAATCACTTCTTTATTCTTCACACTTTGTACATCAGTGATTTCTTTACGGCGGTATAAACAATGGTAGTAACGATGTGGTTTACAGTCCCACATGACTATAAAATTTAGATCCATTAAGGAAATTGGATCTTTATGAAAACATTTGATCTTTTGAAAATTAAATCTAGTTTTTACCCTAGATAAGTTTTCCGGAATAACCCTTCACCGGTGTTTGCAAAATATTTTTGTGGGCTTGGTGGGTTTCAGATTTGAAAATTTTAGCTCAAAACTTGCGGTTTTGTGTCACCCACTTGCTAACCTTGTATTAGGAAAGCAATACGTCCAGTTTACTTGTCCCGTATATTACCTTTCGGTAAACTACCGTCCGGTTGTAAAGGAAAGCGTTGAACAAGCAACTGTTAAGGCAATGTCCCCTGACATGCTTTTAATTATGGTCTATAACGTGTCGGACGCAATTACTATCCTTTGTAGGAGCAATAGTAAAGCTCACCCTTATAATTTGTCGGTCTGGCACAAGGTCTTGTCTTTAACCATGCTATGCAACCACCGTTCTTACGGTTGACACCCGATTTGGTTCAGATGACCTAATGAATTCCAGGTGAATTCCTAGGATTTTACGTTCAATGGTAATGAACGCATTGAAAATGGGTTTTTAGAAAATAAATCGGTTTATAATTTGATCAAAATATTTTCTCGTTCAAGCTCGAGTTTAGATGTCATTGAATTCCATGAGTTTAAATTCTCAATCTTTAAGGTCAATCTCAAGGATTGAGTAATATCAGTCTTAAAATCTGATTTTTAATCTTTAAGGAGATTATCCTTTCTGGGGATCTGATTCATTAGTCTTATCCAGCTAATTTGCACGGTGCCCTCCCCATTTTACAAGATAGATCCTCACATAGTTAGGATAAGTCTGACCACTTGGTGACTCTGTTTGATGCTGAGGTCCGTGGATTTTCTGCTGATTTTAGTGATGACTTTTCTAGATTTTTCGTCAACCTACAGCTGGTCTGGACGACAACTTCATGACCTAAATCAAGAAGCACGTTTCTTTTTCGGAAGACTTTACTTCCTTTTAATGATGGAATTGATTCATCGTGTAGATCCATCTCTTCTTTTCTTTCATTGGGTAAAATAGTTTAGTTTAGTCCAAAGCAAAAGTATTTTCCGTTATTTGTTACAGAAATATGTGACATATGTTTAAGATAACTTGGTAATTTTTCCCACACTTGGCTTTTATTTTCCTTTTTATTGTCCTCTATTCCATTTTAAATGAATTTTAACATTTTGGTTTGTTTCTCAATTTATGTCCTTTCTGAGGTAACAATAATTTCGGTGTTAACACCTAGTTTTATCGTTCATAAATATGTATAAACATGATTTTGAGTTCATTTAATTGAAAATTTTGAAAATTTTTACTAGAATTGGGTAGTCAGTATATAAGACTAGGGCTGTTCTTTATCATCAGAGAGCACTAGATTCTAATACAACTACTACGTTACTAGTATTTTTAATGGTAACCAAGTGTTTAAGATAAAAATTTTAAAAATCCGAAAGAATTTAACCCCTTCCCACACTTAAGATCTTGCAATGCCCTCATTTGCAAGAAATCAGTAACAATTTAAATTATTGAGGGTGATTAGCGTAAAAATGATTAAATTTTACCTAAGTTTCCAAACATATTGGCGTTTGGTTGCTGAATGATAAATGGTGCATATCATTTGTTCATTTCGTCTGTTGTTACATCACATTTATTTGTCATCTTGTCGTCAAAATTAGTAGCTTTTGCTGAACTTAATGCCAGTCTTTGAAAATGTGTTGTTTTACCCTGTTTTGTACAATTTACAATATACATACATACAAATATAAACATGCATGGCAATTTGAAATGGGACTTAATATCCCACTTTCAAATTCTAAATGTGAAATATTAGTACACAATAATAATAAAAATGATAAAGATTACATAAGTATATTCAATAACATAAGTTTAAACATGAATAAGTAAAAAGATAAAAACATAAAAATCATATAAATAACCAAATGGAACTAAATCAGTCTGGATATGGGTTCCAGTTCATCTCGTCAGGTGGGTTCCATTGTTGGTTATAGGTGTTCTGATAGGCTTGGTTATAGTCATACCGGTTAAAGGGTGGTCGGATATCGGGGCTATGTGGCGGAAAATGAGCAGGTCGAGTAGGTACATAGTTATTTGGTACCTGATATGATAGCTGGCTCATGATTTGGTGCTGATGAACTAACCAGCTATCGTGTTGGCGTCACCTATAATCCTCGTATACTCGCTCGGAGTTCCACTGCTCATACATACTATGTCTGGCCGCGTTCATCATTGCTTCCTCATCTATACGAACGTGGACGTCAAGAATAGCATCTCGAAAGACATCCCTAATGTCTTCCGCGTCCTCCATTTCCTCGTCTGAGCCTCTCTCTACCTGAGGATGAGATCCCTCATAGGGTACTGCCTGGTTACGTCTACTTTTCAATACCTTAGCACCCACATAAACTTTCAATCCTAAGGGCTCAACCTGTTCTCTACAAAGCTGTAATGGACCCCCTTGGTTCCTATCAACACCTAAATACTCTCCAATGAGAGTAACAAAAATACCTCCTCCTATTATACTCCCGTCCTGCATTCCCTCTACCATTTTAGATAAATAAAAAGCAACACAGTAAGGGATATTGACAAAGCTTCTAGGATCCCGAATACACTTTAGGTAGAATAAATCATGTAAGGTAATTTTTTTCTTTATTATGACCTCTCTGTGTAATCGAGTTAGCCAAAAATCTATGAATAATACGAAGCTCGGCTCTATCAATATGTATATAGGAGTGTCCTCCTGCTCGTGTAAAAACATCAAAATGTGACATACGCCTCCAAATGGCGTCAGCGTCAAAGTTACTATCTACCCTTTCACCATAATGAATCAAATTTGTACAATCGGGTAATAGCAACTCACCAGGAGTATATATCTGTAAGGCCCTGGCCATGTCCAGCATGGACATTCTGTACATCCTACCGCTAAGGATAAACCTATGAAATCTTCTATCATCTATTCTAACTATATTTGTATCAAGTGATACAGTACTTATCAACTCAACACACCATTCCTTATATACAGGTCTACGATTGGTGAAAAGACGTTCCCAATCTGTAAAAGAAGAACTGCCATACCTTTGAACTAAAAGCTGTCTAACACGGTCAGCTAGATGGACCGTTTCCAAAGGGGCCCAATCGATTACTCTTGGCACCTCTACATTTTTTTTTACCAATTTGAATTTGTTCATTTGATATGTCTCGTAATCTCTTCATCTTCTATCAAATCTCAGATTAGGATGTAGAGTGTGCTCAGGAATCGTTGGGAATTCTACTGGCGACCTTATTGGGAATACTATGAATTCATCAACAAACTGTACCAGATCATAATAAGGTATGTGATGATCAGGCTGTTGTTGTGGTTCTTGTTGTGGTTGTTGTTCGTGTTGCATTTCTGGTTCTGGTTTTGGTGCTGGTGCTGGTCGTCTAGATGATGATGCTCCTGAACCTCCAGTATCGGGTTTCAACAAAACACATTAAACACAAAATTTGTGCATCCAAATATGCATTAGTGTTAGCAAAATAACAACTTAAAACAATCACTATAACATGTTAAATCAAAATTAAACTTATACACATTTTCACAATTTTTCACAATTTTACACTTTTCAAATAAGCACATATGAAAATGTATACAAAATTCATAAGCATTTAACTCAAATAACATGTCAAAATAGTCATTACTAATAATTAAACAAGTCTCAAATGTCAAATATATCAAATTAATCAAGTTCATGAATTTTGGACTTAAAAAGTCCACTTTAATCTCCAAAAATCATGTTTAGGATCAATGTTTGGATCATTTAACTATCTAAACATGTTACACTACTCAATTTAGCAATAATTCATGACAAAAATCGGCCATAACCTGTTTATATCAAAAATCCCCAAATTGCTCAAGAACACAAACCCTAGATTTCTAAAAATTTTGAAGTTTTTGGCTTCAAATCATGTTAAATAGCATCAATCTAGGTTATACATGCATAAAATACTAACAATTTAACACTAATTACACTAGAAATTAACAAAATTGCATTAGGTAAAAAATTGATAATTATCACAAAAACTAGGAATTTATAGAGTTTAGGGGTGTAATTTTTACCATTTTGCTGAAGAATGAGAATCTAGGCATGATTAGAGCAAGAAAAATGACGAATTACGGTGGAAAATTGATGAAATTTGGTGAAGATTTGAGGTATTTTCGTGAATGTATGTGTGTTGTGGTGAGAAAGACAGCTCGCTGGCTGTTTTGTATCAGGCCTGCATTTGGTCCCCATGCGATTGCATGGGTTCCAAGTGCAAACCCCATGCGATCGCATGGGGTGCCGGCTTCAGTGATTTCAGGTTTTTTTTTTTATAAAACCTTATACTTTATAAAACTTATAATTAATTAAATTTTAAAAATTTTGTTTTCCTTTAGGAGCGAGGGCGTTTCGGATCGTTGTCCTAGTCTGTCCCTCGACAAAATTTTAAAATTTGTCAAATCAAAGCGCGGTTTTTAAAAGTAAAGATTTTTGGGTTTTTTTTTAATGTTTTTGGCATACTTTAATTCAATAAGATTAAAAATAATGATAATAAAAGTTCTCGTCCCTCCCTCGAGTAAAGCAATTTCGGTTCAATGACCTAGTCTTCAACTCACGACGAATTTTAAAAATCATATTTTTAACTTAATGAGATAAAGCAAATTTTTGTTTTTAAATTCACACCAAACTTAAAATAAAAATACATAAAATTCAAAATTAATATTAAAAATTCACACCAAACTTAAAATTTGAAATGCATAAAATTAAAAATTCCTATTTTAAAAATTAAAAATTCACACCAAACTTAATTTAAAAATTCATATTATAAAATCACACCAAACTTATATTATATTTTTCAAATATTTACAATTTTAAATATATTGTTTTTACAAAGTTTACAATATTAATTTAAGATTTATATATTAATTTTAAAAACATGGTAAAAATAAAACTAAAAATCTTTTTGGCTTTTTATCCCACTTTAATCAATCAAATATTATCAAAAATATGCGCCCCTCTTTTCGGTAAAGTAATTTCGGTTCCAAGACCTAATTTAACTCAGGACGAATTTTTGAAATATTTTGGGTTGATTGATTAAAGATATTTATACCTTAAGAATAAACGTTAAATTTCGCAGTGATGTAATAAATTTTTGTATGATATCAATAATTTCGGTCGCCAAACCTAATTTTATTCAATACCAATTTAATACTTTATAGCGAACAAATTAGCGTTTATTATCAAAAGGTTAAAAATAAAAATGAAAACTGTACAGACTTACCTGTGAGATAGTATTCTTAGTTATATGATCTATCCCATTCATAAGATAGTCGGTTTAATTGGTTTTCCATGGCTACATAGGCGTAACCTCGAGCATCCAGTGTTTTTTCTTCTAAACATATGAACGGTCCGTCTCTGCATAAAGTAACAAATTCGGTATTTGAATAGGTTTGATTATTTGAACATTTACCTCCATGTGACCATTTTCCGCATTTGTGACATCTTTCTAGGTGTCGTGCTCTTCTTTTCGCTGCAGATTTTGATTTTCCTTTACCAAATTGTAACTTATTATCTTCGCATCTGGATTCTTTTCTTACTCCATCCAATCTTTCTCTGATTACTGATACTATTTCACTCGGTAGTGTGTCATTATTACGTTTAGTGATCAAAGCGTGTAGCATTAGACAATGGTTTAGTTCACAGGCAGTCTTCATTTCCTAAAAAAATAAAAATTCAGAATGGGGGGAGAAGACTAGTTCTTTAGGGTCTGCTAGGGAAAGACCATTCGGGTTCCATTTTCGAGAACTACATGAAAACAGACAATCTAACTCTAACAGAAATATATATTATCCTTTAAAGACTTGATTCTCCCCACACTTAGTTAGCTGTGGTATCGAAATCGTGATTAACTTCATTGTCGAATTCCATCGGACTATCTATGTAGTGTTTAACTCTGTGACCATTAACTTTAAATTCAATCCCATTTGAATTTATTAATTCTATCGTTCCGTATGGGAAAACTCTTTTGACTGTGAATGGTCCAGACCATCTTGATTTCAATTTTCCAGGAAATAGCTTGAATCGTGAATTGAAAAGAAGAACTCTGTCTCCTTCTTTAAATTCTTTTAAACTTCTGATTCTTTTATCATGCCATTTCTTCGTTCTTTCTTTATAGATTAACGAATTTTCGTATGCTTCATGTCTTAATTCTTCTAATTCGTTTAGTTGACTTAATCGTAGACGTCCAGCTTCATGTATATCAAGATTACATGTCTTCAAAGCCCAAAATGCTTTGTGTTCAATTTCTACTGGAAGATGACATGCTTTTCCATAAACAAGTCTAAAAGGTGTGGTTCCAATTGGAGTTTTGTAGGCTGTTCTAAAAGCCCAGAGTGCATCCTCCAATTTAATGGACCATTCCTTCGGATTTGATCCTACGGTTTTCTCTAGAATACGTTTTAAAGCGCGGTTAGTATTTTCAACTTGTCCACTTGTTTGTGGATGATATACGGTGGAGATTTTATGAGTTACTCCATATCTTTTAAGAACTTTCTCAAGTTGATTATTACAGAAATGAGTACCTCGATCACTTATTAAAGCTTTCGGTGTTCCAAACCTTGCAAAAAGACGTTTTAAAAAGTTGACTACAACTCGTGCATCGTTAGTTGGGAGAGCTTGTGCTTCCGCCCATTTAGATACATAATCAATGGCTACGAGAATATAGAGATTATTATGAGATTTTGGAAATGGACCCATAAAGTCAATACCCCAAATGTCAAATACTTCACATACTTGAATGACATTTTGTGGCATTTCATCACATTGACTTATTTTTCCGGCCCTTTGACAAGCATCACAGGATTTGCAAAGAAGGTGTGCGTCTTTGTAAATTTTAGGCCAATAGAATCCAACATCGTAAACTTTTCTTGCTGTTAGTTGAGGCCCATAATGCCCTCCTGTTGGTCCTGTGTGATAATGGTTTAAAATTTTACTAGCTTCATCTCCAAATACACATCGGCGTATTATTCCATCTGGACAACTTTTAAACAGATGTGGATCTTCCCAAAAATAGTGTTTTATATCACTGAAGAATTTCTTTCGTTTTTGGTACGATAATCCTTTTTCAAGAAATCCACATACTAAGTAGTTTGCATAGTCTGCAAACCATGGTATTTCATTATAATCTATCTTCAATAGATATTCATCAGGAAAGTTGTCTTGTATGTCCGATTCATTTAGAACTTCTAATTCGGGATTTTCAAGACGAGAAAGATGATCAGCGGCGAGATTTTCTGCTCCTCTTTTATCTCGGATTTCAATATCAAACTCTTGTAAGAGTAAGATCCAATGGATTAATCTTGGTTTAGCATCTTGTTTCGAAAATAGGTATCTAAGAGCAGAATGGTCGGTATAGACCACCTTTTTTGCTAGAACGAGATATGAACGAAATTTGTCAAAAGCAAAGACAATAGCAAGGAGTTCTTTTTCAGTAGTTGTATAGTTCGTTTGTGCTCCTTGTAACGTCTTACTAGCATAATTTATAGGTTGAAATTGTTTTTCAATCCTTTGTCCTAAAATGGCTCCCATTGCAAAATCACTTGCATCGCACATTAGTTCAAATGGTAGATTCCAATTTGGTGTTATCATGATCAGCGCATTAGTGAGTTTCTCTTTAAGAATATTAAAAGATTTGATACATTCATCTGAAAAGATGAATGGAGCATCCTTTTCTAGGAGTTTATTCATAGGAGTGGCAATTTTAGAAAAATCTTTTATGAAACGTCGGTAAAAATCGGCATGCCCTAGAAAACTCCTAACTCCTCTAACATTGGTGGGATGTGGAAGTTTAGCAATTACATCTACTTTAGCTCTATCCACTTCAATTCCTTCTTTTGAAATTTTATGTCCAAGAACGATGCCTTCTTTAACCATGAAATGGCATTTCTCCCAATTAAGTACTAGATTTGATTGTTCGCATCTAATAAGCATTCGTTCCAGATTAACTAGACATGTTTCAAATGTATCACCGAAGACTGAAAAGTCATCCATGAAAACTTCCATGCATTCTTCTATCATGTCGTGAAAAATCGCCATCATGCACCTTTGAAAGGTTGCAGGGGCGTTGCAAAGTCCAAATGGCATGCGTTTGTAAGCAAAAGTACCATAAGGGCAAGTGAATGTGGTTTTCTCTTGGTCCTCGGGTGCTATTGGAATTTGAAAATATCCGGAAAATCCATCTAGAAAACAATAGTAACTATTTCCGGCTAGCCTTTCCAACATTTGATCAATGAAAGGTAAGGGAAAGTGATCTTTTCTGGTGGCGTCATTTAATTTTCTATAATCAATACATACACACCATCCTGTTACAGTCCTAGTAGGAATAAGCTCATTTTTTTCATTTGTAATGACAGTCATGCCACCCTTCTTAGGTACGCATTGAACTGGGCTTACCCATGGACTATCAGAAATTGGATATATCAAACCTGCATCTAGCAGTTTAATAATTTCTTTCTTAACTACATCTTGCATATTAGGATTTAGTCTTCGTTGGCGTTGCACATACGTTTTATGACCTTCTTCCATAAGGATTTTATGTTTGCAATACGAAGGACTTATTCCTTTAATATCATGAATCTTCCATGCAATGGCTGGTTTATGAGCTTTCAACACAAAAATGAGTTGTGATTTCTCATTTTCAGTAAGAGAAGAGAATATTATTACAGGTAATTCAGATTCACCATGTAAATAAGCGTATTCCAAATGGTTTGGAAGTGGCTTTAACTCTAATTTCGGAGGTTCTTCTATCGATGATTTGTATCGATATCTGTCTTCTTCTTTTAGCATTTGAATTTCTTCTATTGTTGGTTCATATCCATTAGCTATAAGTGTAGCTAACATTTCAACTTCATCAATTGGTTCATTACCTTCTCCTAAAGAACATTCTCCTGTTCCTTGTAATTCTGGAAATTCTTCTAACAATTCTGCATGTGAATCTATAGTTTGAATATAATAACATGTATCATCTGCAGATTGCGGTTGTTGCATTGCTCTATCAACTGAAAAGGTAACACTCTCGTCCTCTATACTTAAGGTCAGTTTCTTACCGAACACGTCTATCATTGCTTTAGCCGTGTTTAAGAATGGTCTTCCTAATATGAGAGGAACTTGAGAATCTTCTTCCATGTCCAGAACAACAAAATCTACTGGAAATACTAAAGTACCAACTTTAACCAGCATGTTCTCCATTATCCCTCTAGGATATTTTATTGATCGATCGGCTAGTTGTATGCTTATTCTTGTTGGTTTCAATTCTCCAAGGTCTAGTTTAGTGTATAGTGAAAACGGCATTAAATTTATACTAGCACCTAAGTCTGCCAATGCTTCTATTGAACTAAGACTACCCAGAAAACATGGAATTGTGAAACTTCCTGGATCAGATAATTTTTCTGGTATCTTATTCAACAGCACTGCTGAAAAATTAGCGTTCATGGTAACAGCCGAGAGTTCTTCCATTTTCTTTCTATTTGAGATTAGATCTTTCAAGAATTTAGCATATCTAGGCATTCCTGAAATTACATCAATGAAAGGAAGATTTACATTTATCTGTTTAAACATATCCAAGAATTTGGATTGCTCGGCTTCAAGTTTCTCTTTCTTCATTTTACTCGGGTAAGGAAGTGGTGGTTGGTATTGTTTAACATAAAGTTTAGCCTTAACTGTGTTATCTTCATTAACCTTCTCAACTACCGGTTCTTTTTCCTTATCTTGATCAGGTTGTGGTTCTTGTGGAGTAGGAATAGCTTCATCAGAAGTTACAGGTATTTCAGGTGGTTTAAGTGTTGTACCACTTCTTGTGGTGATGGCTTTAGCTGTTTCATTCCGGGGGTTAGCATTTGTATCACTAGGTAGACTTCCCGGTTTTCTTTCACCTATTAACCTTGCTAGGTTACTTACTTCTTGTTTCAAGTTTTGAATAGAAGCTTGTTGATTTCTAAATGCTTGCGCATTTTGTTCATTGGTTTATTTTTGAGATGTGAAAAACTGCGTTTGAGTTTCAACTAGCTTCGTCATCATATCTTCTAAATTCGGCTTTTTATCATCGGTTTGTTGTGGTGGTTTGTTTTGAAAATTAGGTCTTTGCTGATTGTAAGTATTGTTGGATACTTGTTGATTGCTAGGACCTTGTTGGTTGTTGTATGGAATATTTCGGTTATAGTTCTGGTTTTGATTGTAAATCGGTCTTGGCGGTTGATAATTATTCTGATAATTATTTCCAGGCCTTTGGTTTATGTATGAAATATTCTCTCTTTGTTCCATTGTTAATTCAATACTGAGACAATCTTTTGTCAAATGTGGTCCTCCACACTGCTCACAACTAATTCGTATTGAGTGAATATCCTTAGTCATCTTTTCCATTCGTCTCTCGACAGCATCTATCTTTGCGGAAATGGAATCTAAGTCATGGCTAGAATCGGCTCTAGCTGCTTTAGATGATCTAACGATATCTTTTTCTTGGTGCCACTCATGTGAGTGGGAAGCAGTGTTATCAATAATTTTGTAAGCATCAGTTTCAGTTTTCTTCATAATAGAACTACCAGTTGCTATATCTATGTCTTTCCTTGTAGTGATGTCGCATCCTTGGTAGAATATTTGTACTATTTGACAGGTGTCTAAACCATATTGCGGACATCCTCTCAATAACTTTCCAAATCTTGTCCACGCCTCATATAGAGTTTCATTCGGTTTCTGTGTAAACGTAACAATTTCTGCTTGAAGTCTTACGGCTTTAGATGCCGGAAAGAATTGTTTAAGAAATTTTTCAACAAAAATATCCCATGTATCAATCGCCCCTTCAGGTAACGATTCCAACCAATCTTTGGCATCTCCCTTTAAAGTCCAGGGAAATAACATGAGATATATCTGTTCATCCTCCACTTCTCGGATTTTAAATAGTGTGCAGATCCTATTAAAGGTACGAAGATGTTCATTTGGATCTTCCTTCGGCGTACCAATAAATTGGCATTGATTAGTCACCATGTGTAGAATTTGTCCTTTGATTTCATAATCTGGCGCATTAATGTCTGGATGAGTAATTGCGTGACCTTGGCCAGTGCGTTTAGCTCTCATTCGGTCTTCCATACTTAGAGGTTCCAGATTCTCCATAATTGATTTTGTTGAATCCGAATCACTAGAGGATTCTGATTTAATGGTTCGTTCCTCAACAATCTCTGTTTGAATGATTGGTGGTTCCGGAGGAAAATTTAATGGTTCAAGATCTATGAATAGTCCCTGAATATTCTCCGGATTGTCAATTGTGAGGTCGGGTTCAAAAAATGGATTATCGGAAATTTGAACTGGAGTACTTGGTCGACTGGATGAAGATTCTAAAGAAAAATCAACGGCGGTAATATTTGCTAAATGTCTTGATCTAGTTACAGGTGGTGAACGTACAAAAGGTGGTGAACGTCTTGCTCGGTGCATTCACTGAATATCCTATTAGTTTTTAAAAAGGAAAGAAAAATTATATAAGTTATCCAATCAATAAACTTTTCTGATTTTGCCCACGTTTCGAATAGCCAAAAGATGCAGCAGAGGGGCAGGATTCGTTTGGTCTCAATATAATTGAGGACTGTTTGGCTCCAATAACCCGGTCCACGTACAAATCCAACTATTACTACGAACCAGAAAATTTTGATGTCTATCAATTTAACCACTTAAAATAAATTTTCGTAATTTTAAGAAATTTAGATAAGAAGTAGAATAAAAATCTATGTCCTAAAAACTAGAATAGCGAGAAATAAGAAAGAAAAAGAGCGCGTCGAAAAAGGTCGAAAAAGAAAAGAAAAATTGAAAAAGGCGTTGAAAAATAAGAAATAAAAAGAGTGACTTATAAAACTTTAAAACATTCGCCTAACCCAACCTTATTACTATCACTAACTTAAAATTATAATCGTAAATTGAGATTACTAATTGGAATGATAATTGATACATAGGTAAAAGGTGTCTAAAAATATTAAAGCTTACAAGAAAAACTATATCCCAAATGGCAATAACTTAAAAAGAAACTAAAACTTAAAATGGCGTCGCAAAATTCTAAAGCACCTAAATCTTAGTCTAAAGAAAAAGCACTTAAGGGATTTTACGGCAAAGCCTAAAAATCTAGAAGTAAAAATAACTATGGCAAAAACTATGAGTTAAAAATAAATACGAGCGAAAAATACAAAAATTACGCTAAAACTATTAAAAAGGGACAAAATATAAAAATATATAAAAAGTTGTAAAAATTACAATTTTTATAAAAATTACAATTTTTATATTATTTATTTTATAAAACTATTAATTTTATAATTTAATTATACTAATTAAACTAAATAATACAAATTAATAATAAAAACTAAATTAATAATTAAAAATTAAACCCTAATTAGGGTTATAATAATAATAATTATATATTAATTAAAACCCTAAACAGGCGGCTGAGGTTACCAGGCCTGTCAAATCACCTCATGCGATCGCATGAGGTGTTAGTTGATTTTCCATGCGATCGCATGGCTTGCGAAATTGGGCCAGGCTCTGGGCTGCAACAGTGATCGGGCAGAGAGTTTATTACATTTTTTTTCTGTTTTAATAAAATTATGTAATATATTTATATAAATTAAATAAAACTTATATTTTTATAAAATAAAGATAAAGAAACTTTTCTATAACTTACAAACTCTTAAAAATATTATATTTTTGTTTTTCTTTTTATATTTTTGAATATTTAAAACGTATTTCTACAAAAGCGTACTAAAAATAAAAATCTTTTTTTTATGTGTGTGGCGTTTCGCTTCGGCGTTCCCCGGCAGCGGCGCCAAAAACTTGATGTCGTGCGAGGTGTATACGAAAATACTATTATTTTTGTTACGAAATACGTTACGAATTACACAAGTTTTAATTATTTATTTACAAATGGGATATACATAAACCTTGCTACAACACTTATAGGCAGTGTACCTAATCGTACAGTAGTGTAGTTTTTAGTAAGTCCGGTTCGTTCCACGGGGAATCTTTTAAACAAGCTTAACGCTATATTAGTTTTAATTTATAAAAATACAAATATATAGATAAGTAATATTATTATTATAAAAAGGGGGTTTTTACCGTTTAATAACCGGTTTGTCGATTTTTAAAACTTTAGTCGCAGTTAAAACCTAATGTAAAATATTAAATAAATAAAAGACTTAATTTAAAGCGTAAAATAAATAACGATAATGAAATTGCGATAAATAAAAGTGCGATAAAATAAAATTGCGATAATTAAAAAGTACGATAATTAAAAGTGCAATTAAATACAATGACAATAAATAAAAAATGCGATAATTAGAAGTGCAATTAAATATGAAATAAAAGGAATTATGCTTATTTAAACTTCTGTAATCATGATGTTTGACGTGTTGATTTTTAGTTTTATGCCCATGGGTTAATTGTCCTTTGTCCTGGATTATTTAATATGTCCGTCTGGTTTTTGTCCATAACAGTCCATCAGTCATAAATATAAAGTGCGAGTGTCCTCGTCAAATTATCCTTATATCCGAAGTCAAATATTCCAACTAATTGGGGACTTAAACTGTAACAAGGTTTTATTACTTGTTTAATAATTACACCAGGATGTCGACTGAGTGTAACTCAAGGTTTTAATACTTTGTTAACAATTATGCCAAGTGTCCTTGTACATAATTTCACCCCTGTTTTAATAATTCTAGTGGCTATTAATCCATTCCCGTATCCGGTTAAATGAACGATTATTCGTACATATAAATATCCCGCCCATCGTGTCCGATTGAGTGTATATGGTTATTTATAGGGACGCCCAATTGTAAATCTTTATATTAAAATTAACAAACTATCATTTAGCTAAACAAATATAAAGCCCATTAATAGCCCATAGTCTAATTTCCACAAGTGTCGTTCTTTTGTCCAAACCCCAATTATGGTACAAAACCCAATTACCCAATTTTAGTAATTAGCCCAACATCATGATTACTTCGGATTAAATAAGCATAATAATAACTTAGATACGAGACATTAATGTAAAAAGGTTGAACATAACTTACAATAATTAAAAATAGCGTAGCGTTACACGGACAGAATTTCGACTTACACCCTTACAACATTCGCTAACCTACCCTTATTATTAGAATTAAAATTAAAATTAAAATTATAATATATATATATATATATATATATATATATATATATATATATATATATATATATATATATATATATATATATATATATATATATATATATATATATATATTACGTTTGTAGGATAGAGAGATAGGTGGATATATTTTGGCCAAAACGCGTTGAATTTATAGGACCTGGGCTGGATTTCAGAGCCATGCGATCGCATGGCTTTTGTGCCTCCAGGCCATGCGATCGCATGGCCAGCTGGGAGAAGTCACATATCTTTGTTTTCTTTCTTGCCGACGTTTTTAAATAATAATATAATATATAAATAATTATAAGAATTATTTAAATATTATATTTTATTTATGTGCATAGTTAACTTGTAATTTTTAGTCCGTTGCATCGAGCATTGAGAGTTGACTCTGGTCCCGGTTCCGGATTTTCGAACGTCCTTGCGTACAATTTAATATCTTGTACTTTGCGTTTTGAATCTTGTACTTCTGTAATTTTGAGACGTTTCTTATCAATAATTGGAACCTCATTGATTGTATTTTGTACTTTTGAGCTTTTTGATCGTTTGCGTCTTCAATTCGTCAAATCTGTCTTTTGTCTTCACCTTTTATTATTTAAACGAATATCACTTGTAAATAGAACAGTTGCAACTAAAAGCTTGTCTTTCTTGAGGAATAATGCTATGAAATATATGTTCGTTTTTAGCATTATCAGGGGGGTACAACCGTTATTGTAAATGAAAAGAACGAACTCATTCCAACTAGAACGGTTACCTGCTGGAGAGTCTATATTGATTACAGATGTCTCAATGATGCCACTAGAAAGGATCATTTCTCGTTGCCTTTTATTGATCAAATGATTGAACGATTAGTGGGGAAGGAATATTATTGCTTTCTAGATGGTTTCTCCGGTTACTTCCAAATTCCAATTGATCCCAACGACCAAGAAAAGACCACATTCACTTGTCCTTTCGGTACCTTTGCCTATCGCCGCATGCCATTTGGTTTATGCAATGCACCCGGAATCTTTCAAAGGTGCATGATGGCAATTTTTGATGATATGGTAGAGGATTGTATGGAAGTCTTCATGGATGACTTTTCCGTGTTTGGAGACTCCTTTGAATCGTGTTTTTTAACCTTGAACGTATGCTTATCCGATGTGAGAAAGTAAACTTGGTCCTAAATTGGGAAAAATGCCACTTCATGGTGAAGGAGGGCATTGTACTTGGCCATAAGATATCTCGTGCGGGAATAGAGGTATATAAAGCTAAAATTGAAGTTATTTCTAAGCTACCTATACCGTTGAATGTTAAGGCCATTAGAAGCTTTATTGGTCACGCAGGATTCTATAGACGATTTATCAAAGATTTTTCTAAAATCGCCCGCCCAATGACCAAACTTCTTGAAAAGGATGCTCCATTTGACTTTGATTCTAATTGCGAGAACGCATTCTCCATTCTAAAGTCAAAACTCACACAAGCTCCCATTATCGTATCTCCGGATTGGAGTATGCCATTTGAGCTAATGTGTGACGCGAGCGACTATGCCTTAGGTGCTATTTTAGGACAACGCCCTGATAATCATTTTCATCTAATTTATTATGCGAGCAAAACTCTAACGGGAGATCAAATTAATTATACCACCATGGAAAAGGAGCTCCTGGCGGTTGTTTATGCGTTTGATAAATTTCGGTCATATTTGGTGTTGTCCAAAACCATTGTTTACACGGACCATTCGGCCCTTAGGCACTTATTCTCGAAACTAGATGCAAAGCATCGTCTCATACGTTGGGTTCTTTTACTTCAAGAATTTGACATTGAGATACGTGACAAGAAAGGAGCCGAGAATCTAGCTGCCGATCATCTATCCCGACTTGAAAACCCTGAATTAGATAAACTCGATGATACAATCATCAAGGACACATTTCCCGATGAATCTCTAATGAGGGTTGACAAGGAATCTGAAATCCCATGGTTTGCCCATTTTGCAAACTATCTTGCTTCAGGCATTCTTCAAAAAGGACTTTCTTATCAACAAAAGAAGAAATTCTTTGCGGATTTGAAGTCCAATTTCTGGGAACACCCTGACCTATTTCGAGTTGGTGCGGATCAAGTGATTCGCCATTGTGTGTGCGAAAAAGAGGCTCAACAAATTCTTGAGCATTGCCATCAAGGGCCGACCGGCAGTCATTTCGGACCAAACCACACTGCAAGAAAAATCCTTGACTCGGGCTTTTATTGGCCCATGATCTTCAAAGATACCCATAGTTTCGTTCGGAATTGCGATGCATGCTAACGAACGGGTAACATATCAAAAAGGGATGAGATGCCTCAAAACGGCATCCAAGTTTGTAAAGTCTTTGATATTTGGGGAATCGATTTCATGGGACCATTTCCAAGTTCCCATAAGTGCAAGTACATCTTAGTAGCCGTTGACTATGTATCCAAGTGGGCTGAAGCAAAAGCTTTGACTACAAATGATGCTAAGGTGGTGGTGAACTTCTTGAAAAATCTCTTCTCACGCTTTGGAATCCCAAAGGCGCTCATATCCAATCGAGGAACACATTTTGCCAACAACCTTCTTGAAAAGGTGTTGAAGAAGTATGGCATAACTCATCGTTTCTCTACTCCATTGTGACGACCCGGAAATTTCTGACCAAATTTAAACTTTAATCTTTATATTATTCCGACACGATAAGAAAAGTTTGTTAAGTTAAATCTCAAGAATTTTAAACTGTGTTCATACATTCATTATAACCTCGACCAAATTCCGACGATTCATGAACCGTTATATATAAATAGATATGTATATGTGTGTATATATATATATATATATATATATATATATATATATATATATATATATATATTATAACTTGAGAATATTAATAAAGTATTAAACGTATAATACTTTATACGAACGTATTTCTTTCAATATAATTTTTGACGAAATTAAAAAAAATATATTAAATGATTGAATTATCAGAAACATTGAATTATGATTACAAGTCTCCGTTGAGAGGTCCACTATGATTTGAGAAAATCTATTCCTCTTAACGATATTCAGAATAATTTGTAAAGCTATTTATAAATAAAAACAAAAAGTGTCATTTACGAAAGTTAGACAAAAATTAGTGGAGAATTGGTTTCCATAATATTCTATTAATCTATTTTCAAACGTACAAAGACGTTTTCAGTTTAAAAAAGAACTTTATTATTAAAACGTATATAACTTTTATAAATATCTAGAATCACTTTTGACAACTCATTACTTAACCAGCATAATAAATATAACGATATTTATATTTTATTTCATTAAATATATATAACGATTTAAATTAATATTATATATATTTATACGCGTATTATATATACATAGTTTTTATACTTTTACTATACTTTAACTTTACCTTTACTTTACTTTTACTTTACTTTAACTTTAATAATTCACTTTAATAATTCATACTTTAATAATTCACTTTAATAATTCATACTTTAATAATTCACTTTAATAATTCATACTTTAATAATTCACTTTAATAATTCATACTTTAATAATTCACATTAATAATTCATACTTTAATAATTTATACTTTAATAATTCACTTTAATAATTCTTACTTTAATAATTCACTTTAATAATTCATACTTTAATAATTCACTTTAATAATTTACTTTAATAATTCATACTTTAATAATTCACTTTAATAATTCATACTTTAATAATTCACTTTAATAATTCATACTTTAATAATTCACTTTAATAATTCATACTTTAATAATTCACTTTAATAATTCAAAAATCTATTATAAATAGAATTCAATAGGTTTCATTATTTCATAGAAACTTGAAAATATATTTCTCTAAACTCTATCAATCGATTTATGTATATATATATATATATATATATATATATATATATATATATATATATATATATATATATATATATATATGCTCTGTATTATTTCAAGATATTATTAGTATACATAAAATATTACGACGGAGTGTTGTCCGAGTGATTTCAAAATAGTTTTTTTTGAATAAGTCGAAGCTAAGGAAATTATGGGTTATAGCTATGGAGGTGATGGGTATGGTTCATGGGTATGCTCGTGAGGTCAATCTAGTATTTATCATCTCCGTTGCATCTACGTACTTTCCTGCAATATTGAATCTCAATATTGATACGTTCGTGAATCCGAGGCCAACCTTGCACTTGTTAAATGACGTTATATGTATTTTTACTACGAAATACAGTATTGTGAGTTTCATTACTCCCTTTTTATATATTTTTGGGCTGAGAATACATGCGCTGTTTTATAAATGTTTTACGAAATAGGCACAAGTACTAAAACTAATTCTATATGGGTTTAAACCAGAAATATACCCTTAGCTTGGTAACATTAAACTACTTGTCTATGTACGGTAGGCGCGAATCCTAAAGATAGATCTATTGGGCCTGACAAACCTCATCCTGACTATGGGATGCTTTAGTACTTCGAGGTTTATATAACACACCTGATTCGGTGTACTTTCAGAGGGTAAAACATGAACGTTAAGGCTTGTTACCGGGTGCCTACAACTTATAGAATACTTTTATACACTTGCGAGTGTACATATATTTATAAACGGAAATCTTGTGGTCTATTAATATATTGAAATGATTGTTATGATAAACCTATGAACACACCAACCTTTTGGTTGACACTTTAAAGCATGTTTATTCTCAGGTATTAAAGAAATCTTTCGCTGTGCATTAGCTCATTTTAAGGATATTACTTGGAGTCATTCATGGCATATTTTGAAAGACGTTGCATTAGAGTTATTGAGTTCATCAAGATTATTATTAAGCCAATTATAGTTGGATGTATTATGAAATGGTGTGCATGCCGTCAACTTTCGTTGTAAAGAAAGTTTGTCTTTTAAAAACGAATGCAATGTTTGTAAAATGTATCATATAGAGGTCAAATACCTCGCGATGTAATCAACTATTGTGAATCGTTTATAATGTATATGAACGGGTCCTTTCAGTTGGTATCAGAGCGGTGGTCTTAGCGAACCAGGTCTGCATTAGTGTGTCTAACTGATAGTCGTTAGGATGCATTAGTGAGTCTGGACTTCGACCGTGTCTGCATGTCAAAAGTTTTGCTCATCATTTTTGTCGAAAATTACCTGCTTATCATTCTTAGTCTAGACACATCTTATTGCAATGATTGCATGAATAGTGTATAGACAAAATTCATATCTTAGCGTATCTGTTACTGTAAACTTTGCCTGACATATTCCGTAAATTCCTCCGTAATCTACGAAACCTTTTGTTCTATATAATTAGAATACCACCCGATAGCTGAAAAATCATTTCATATCGAAAAATTCTTTATTCAATCGTACGAAATGGAATTTGTCATTAGTTCAAGTCCCTCGGATTCCGAAATGGAATCCCACTCAAGTTCCGAAAGCAGTGTGACCGGAATGGATCAACCAATTAGTCATCATCTATTCTGGATGAATTGGGGATGGGTTCGTAGCCTCCTTAATCATTGGAGATAAGAAGAAGGTGATCCCTTCCATCCACCACATTGTCCTCTTGGCGAAGAACCTGAAGCACTTACCGGCGAACCTATCCGAAACACCATTTTCTCTCTTATTTCTAGAGTATCTCGTCACGATTACATACTACACCAAATTCTAGATTTTATTTATCCGCTCGTCCGAACCAACAATCACCCCGGTGGAATATAAGAAGTCAACGAGCTTCGCGCTCGGGTAGTGGCTTTGGAGAATATGGTGCAAAGGTTACAAACACCAGCAGCAGCACCAGCAGCATAAACAGTACCACCATCAGCAACACCAACAGTACCATCACCACCACCAATAACAACATCCACATCCCACACCGCAACATCACAATCTGTATCTCAAACATCAACGTCATACCCCCTGTAAATATCCAGGAATATCAACAACAACAAACGATGAAGTATTAATTCATAAACTTCATTGAAGAGATATCTCTGCGGCAGTTATGTAATCTCCAAAATCTTAGAGATTATTTAATTCTGACCGTAAATCGGATGAGTGAACGGAGATGGTAGAGTAGAAACTTTGATCGAAAATGGTGTACGATTTACAAGCTAGATTTGTTTTACCAACAGCATCAACAGGACCGTAGCATCATCAACACAGTCAGTGCCGTCAGTATCGTCAGAATCAACAGCACCTGTAACATCACAAACTCTGTCAGTTCAAGAATCATTTTGGACATCATTACGAATCAACAACAAATATATTGTATCAACGAGTTATGAAGTATTAACTCATTTCCAATCGAAAGATTTATATGTATATTTTATATGTATAAATTTTTAAACCATAATAAATCTTCCCGTACTAAGCTATTATGTGTGAATCTTAACTACTCAGTTAATTCATATTACAAATATGCAATGATGTACGTCCTTCGTCCGCAACTTAACCATCGTTAATTACAATATCTGTCTCAATTCAATAAAAATCCAATTCATAATTAATCAAGTGTATTATTCGAATATATGTTTGATTTTACACTTTCATCATCGATGTACTCAAAACTTTTCAAATAACATCATTCGTACCTTGTGAAGTTCACAAGAATTTCACGAAAACCAATAAATAACAAAGTAATGATTCATAATTTCAATATTATTGAAGAAATACTTATGCAATTTATAAAGTTTTAGGGATTACTCAATTCTAGTTCCAACCATAAAACAAATGAGTTTAATTTAATATTAACTCATTAAATCTATATTACATCTAAAGAAAATATACACATATATTTTCATAAAGACTGTAATAAACTTCTTTTGTACAAAATATTAATTGTGAAAAATTTTTAACGGGTAGGTAATACCCGAGAGATATATAAATTCACAATTAATATATTACATTTTTCGAAACTGATTCAGCAATCATCAACTATACTCCCTACTTTCACAACAATATCCATTCTTTCATATAAATCAAAACAATCATACTCATTCAAATTCAATTACATATTCTGATTTTGAAATCGAATAATTCAATTCGAAATATAACCAGTATCATCACTCTTAGATTCCTATATCTTTTAAAGCTATACTTTGACTTCAAAACTGTGTTAGAACATCATATGTATTAACAATTACAATATGTGCTCAAACCCTTCGAAATTCCTGAAGACACTTCAACTAAGGAACAATCGAGATGATGATCCAACCACATGTTACCCACAGTTATACACCTGAAAAACTCTCAAAACCCAAGTCATAGTTCGACACGTATCCGTGTTAGACCCTTTGGCATTTACTAGCTAAAATAACTTTTCAATTCCGTTTCAAAATAGACAGTTTTGTCACAGCTCCAGCAAGTCAACTTCGACTTCTCAATCAAAACAGTCTTATTATAACCTCAATAGATACGTTGCCCTTTCACCAACGTTACCGGGGAATCATTTATATTCACCACATTAGCAATAAACTTACCAACAACTTCACTGATCTTTGACTTTCAAAAAAAAAAAATCATTATAATTATCGAAACCCTATCATATACTCATTCGTACCTTATAACAAGAATTGCCATACCAATTATTGAGAATCAGCAATCAGTATTTTGAAACCACGCAGCATGTCTACATCAACAATTACATATACACACAACGTCTACCTCCAAGACTTACATTCTATGAATGAGAAATTTCTGAAAAACACCCTAAACTGCGAACCAGTTCTCGAAATTTTGAAAAATGCTGATGAAGCAGAAAAAACTGTAAATGACCTTAACAGTAAAAAGTTTGATGATAAAGGATAGTATATTGGCAAAGCTCAGAAAAAGAGAAGTTTTGGAACAGGAAAACGGATTGAGCAAAGTATAAAGGAGGCTGTGGACAAATCACAAAGGCTGAACCTGCCTTCAAAGAATCCAAATGATTCAGTACTTGCTGAAGTCATTAACCAATACCTTGCTCCTGACTCTAAACCCCTGCAGACAATATCCTTCATCATCCTCTGATATTAGACATTCTAAGATATTTTTATAATTATTCTTATCTGAAATCATTTACCTCTTCGCGCTATCTGTATTATATCATAAAAGAAACTATTTTAGTTTCTAAATTCTGAAACATTCGAGTTTAAAATAGGAATATTCTTGAAGAAGTGTTGGGAGCTGAAGCATGAGTTAGTATAATATAATGACACTTGATCAACGTGATTATATTACAGTAATTCATGCTGAGTTTCTAAATGGAACATGATGATTCACAGATCATAACGTCATCATGTGATATGTTACACGACTCTTGTATTCTCTTTGATCTCTAAATATCAAGAAAATATTTCTTGATGATTCGGCCTTTTCCGAGGTATTCTGGTAATTTGACAAGTCAAGATCGTGTCATTACAATTTTCTTCCTAGAACATTAACAATGTTCATTCCGAAATTTATATCTGCGAATTCTGGACCATTACAAGCGGTGCTTAATCGCAAGAAGAAGAAACGAAAGGACAAAGCTCCGAACTAGAAATGGGAGTATAAATCATAGCAAATAGAAGAGAGCATTAACTATGGATGACAATGATTATAGAAGAAGCAAGGACTTTGAAATATAAGGGAAGATATAAAACTCAACAACAATCCAGAAATCACAAATCGCATATATCAATGCATATAGCAATATAAAGACACGGGAGAACTAAAAACACTATAAAACCAAGAGTATAGTAGAAGTAAATTGATTCTTCCGGAGGCAGATGAAAAAGAAGAGCGACAGATATGAAAGTGAGGAGTATATCAAGAATCAGTACTGGATGAAGCATATTGACAAATACTTTAAAATATGAGTTGAGAAGGTGTGAGTTGTAAGAAAACAAATGAGGTGGATTTATAGTGAAATATCCGACAGAGAAATCAAAATAGATTATCGCATTAATTCGAAGAGGATCATAATTTCCTTAATCGCCGAATAATCAAATCCAATATAGATTACAAATATTTTCTTTTCAGAGATCAATCGTGATGACGTTAAAAGATACGACGAATCACTATTATCTTATTTCATTCATTTACGATAACTTCACTCACACGCTTCGAGTAATGGAATTATTTTATCCATTCTTCTTGAACATGATAAAACTCTATAATCGTTATAATAACATTCTCATTGTTAGTCATGACGACCTCTATCAAATTTCGGGGACGAAATTTCTTTAACGGGTAGGTACTGTGACGACCCGGAAATTTCTGACCAAATTTAAACTTTAATCTTTATATTATTTCGACACGATAAGAAAAGTTTGTTAAGTTAAATCTCAAGAATTTTAAACTGTGTTCATACATTCATTATAACCTCGACCAAATTCCGACGATTCATGAACCGTTATATATAAATAGATATGTATATGTATATATATATATATATATATATATATATATATATATATATATATATATATATATATATATTATAACTTGAGAATATTAATAAAGTATTAAACGTATAATACTTTATACGAACGTATTTGTTTCAATATGATTTTTGACGAAATTAAAAAAATATATTAAATGATTGAATTATCAGAAATATTGAATTATGATTACAAGTCTCCGTTGAGAGGTCCACTATGATTTGAGAAAATCTATTCCTCTTAACGATATTCAGAATAATTTGTAAAACTATTTATAAATAAAAACAAAAAGTGTCATTTACGAAAGTTAGACAAAAGTTAGTGGAGAATTGGTTTTCATAATATTCTATTAATCTATTTTCAAACGTACAAAGACGTTTTCAGTTTAAAAAAGAACTTTATTATTAAAACGTATATAACTTTTATAAATATCTAGAATCACTTTTGACAACTCATTACTTAACCAGCATAATAAATATAACGATATTTATATTTTATTTCATTAAATATATATAACGATTTAAATTAATATTATATATATTTATACGCGTATTATACATACATAGTTTTTATACTTTTACTATACTTTAACTTTACCTTTACTTTACTTTTACTTTACTTTAACTTTAATAATTCACTTTAATAATTCATACTTTAATAATTCACTTTAATAATTCATAATTTAATAATTCACTTTAATAATTCATACTTTAAAAATTCACTTTAATAATTCATACTTTAATAATTCATACTTTAATAATTCACTTTAATAATTCATACTTTAATAATTCACTTTAATAATTCATACTTTAATAATTCACTTTAATAATTCATACTTTAATAATTCACTTTAATAATTCATACTTTAATAATTCACTTTAATAATTCATACTTTAATAATTCACTTTAATAATTCATACTTTAATAATTCACTTTAATAATTCACTTTAATAATTCAAAAATCTATTATAAATAGAATTCAATAGGTTTCATTATTTCATAGAAACTTGAAAATATATTTCTCTAAACTCTATCAATCGATTTATGTATATATATATATATATATATATATATATGTTTGCTCTGTATTATTTCAAGATATTATTAGTATACATAAAATATTACGACGGAGTGCTATCCGAGTGATTTCAAAATAGTTTTTTTTGAATGAGTCGAAGCTAAGGAAATTATGGGTTATAGCTATGGAGGTGATGGGTATGGTTCATGGGTATGCTCGTGAGGTCAATCTAGTGTTTATCATCTCCGTTGTGTCGACGTACTTTCCTGCAATATTGAATCTCAATATTGATACGTTCGTGAATCCGAGGCCAACCTTGCACTTGTTAAATGACGTTATATGTATTTTTACTACGAAATACAGTATTGTGAGTTTCATTATTCCCTTTTTATATATTTTTGGGCTGAGAATACATGCGCTGTTTTATAAATGTTTTACGAAATAGGCACAAGTACTAAAACTAATTCTATGTGGGTTTAAACCAGAAATATACCCTTAGCTTGGTAACATTAAACTACTTGTCTATGTACGGTAGGCGCGAATCCTAAAGATAGATCTATTGGGCCTGACAAACCCCATCCTGACTATGGGATGCTTTAGTACTTCGAGGTTTATATAACACACCTGATTCGGTGTACTTTCAGAGGGTAAAAAATGAACGTTAAGGCTTGTTACCGGGTGCCTACAACTTATAGAATACTTTTATACACTTGCGAGTGTACATATATTTATAAACGAAAATCTTGTGGTCTATTAATATATTGAAATGATTGTTATGATAAACCTATGAACTCACCAACCTTTTGGTTGACACTTTAAAGCATGTTTATTCTCAGGTATTAAAGAAATCTTCCGCTGTGCATTAGCTCATTTTAAGGATATTACTTGGAGTCATTCATGGCATATTTTGAAAGACATTGCATTCGAGTTATTGAGTTCATCAAGATTATTATTAAGCCAATTATAGTTGGATGTATTATGAAATGGTGTGCATGCCGTCAACTTTCGTTGTAAAGAAAGTTTGTCTTTTAAAAACGAATGCAATGTTTGTAAAATGTATCATATAGAGGTCAAATACCTCGCGATGTAATCAACTATTATGAATCGTTTATAATGTATATGAACGGGTCCTTTCATCCGTACCACCTGCAAACGAGTGGTCAAGTAGAGAACACAAATCGTGCCTTGAAACGCATACTTGAGAAGACGGTTGATAACAACCCTAAGATTTGGCAACGCAAGTTAGATGACGCGTTGTGGGCTTTTTGAACTGCGTTTAAAACAACTATCGGTACCACACCATTTAAACTTGTATATGGTAAAGCGTGCCATCTACCGGTTGAAGTAGAACATCGAGCATACTGGGTATTGAACCTTTGTAATTTGGACATGGAAAAGGCCGGAGAAAATCGATTCATGCAAATGCATGAATTGGAGGAGTTAAGGTTAGAAGCGTACGAGAATTTGAGCTCGTATAAGGAGAAAACGAAAAGGTGGCATGATGCCCGACTAAAAGGAGTAAAAGAGTTTGAAACCGGTGACAAAGTTTTGCTTTTTAACTCACAATTTAAATTTTCTCCGGGGAAGTTGAAGTCCCGATGGACGGGACCTTATTTGGTGAAACAAGCATTTCCATCGGGATACATTGAGTTGTTTGGAAACGAAAATACCTTTAAGGTGAATGGTCATCGCTTGAAACTCTATTTCGATGGAGTTGACACCACGGTTCGAGATGACATCACCCTATTCCCCAAGGCTAATTAGCTTGGGATGGAGTCGCGTGAAAGACTCACTAATAAACTTCACACTTTGTATATAGTTCCACACTCACTAATAAACTTCACACTTTGTATATAGTTCCACTCGTATGTCTCGTTGATAGATTTTAGTGTTTTAATTTAATTTTTCGATTTTTAATGCGAGCCAAGTGATTTAGACACATTACGAACTGAACTAACATCGAAAACTGGTGAACCAGGGCCAGATGCGCCGCATCTGTGATGGATGCACGGTATCTGAAGGCATGAAAATCCTGAAGGTTTTGGATGCGCCTCATAGAGGCAATGCGCCTCATTTTTACAGGTAGATGCGCCGCATCTAACCCCAGATGCGCCACATCTGGGGTGTTTTTTTCCCTGGTGCCCTTTAAAAATGACAGATACGCCGCATCGGACCCCAGATGCGCCGCATCTGGGGTATTTTTCTCCTGGTCTGCGCGATAACTTACACAAATATGGTTGTAAACTCCATTTTTTCATAATTTCACACACAAAACCGAACCCCATTCCATCTTCTCTCAAAACATTCATCTCTAAACACAAAATCAACCGTTTAATCTCATCTTTCAACAACAAATCCGACTATTAACATGGGAAAGGTAAGATTACTCTTTATTTCTTCATGATTTTTATGTTCTTCATTCTTCAAATCGGATTTTGCTTGTTTTAAGTGTGGGGGTATTTGAATCTTCATGTTTTGGTCATATTATGCTTGTAATGTTTCTATTAATCCTTGTTCATGCTCTAATTTGATGATTACATGCTTAAATCTTCAATTTGCAAATTAGGGTTCTTGATGAAATTTGGGGGTTTCGAATTTTTGACCATTACTTGTTTAAATTGAGATGTTTTGATGTTTAACTACTTGTTTACACTAGCAAAATGCCATGAATCCTTGCTGAATCACATAATTTTGTATAAATTGAAATCTAGGGTTCTTAATTTGGGGATTTTGACTTGTATTGACTTGTTGTTGTTCTAAGTGGAATTGTTGCAATACATTACTAATGCTAAACTCATTTATGCCTTAACTTAGTGTTTATTCGATTTGAAAGATTACATTTGAGAGTTAAAGCATTGTATGCTTTAGGCTTTTTGGTGAAATGTTGGCTTGGCTTGGCTTTAATGTTTAAATGTATGAAAACCATAGATAGCATATTGTTAGACATGATTATTGATGAATGCTTATGGTTTAATATGTTATGGCATTGAAAGTTTTGGTGAAATTAAACATGTTTGGTATGATTATGCATGTAAAAGTGTCTCTAATCATATGACATACAAGTACATGTTTGTTGAAGATGGAATGAGTCCGTACCATGATAGGATTATGTTTCGCATGTAATTCGAGAGATTATTAGATATGTATAATATAACATGTTTAAACTTATTCTAAATGGTTTTGGTGTATAAATTGTGGCTAATGTTAGGTTTTGGATTTGGATTTCTAACGCTAATCAATTTGATTTATTTTGTTTGGTTTTGTCTATTTTGATGGTTTGTAGGATAAAAGGAAGGAACAAGTTTATGAAGGTCCATCAACTAGGAAGAGAAAAGGAAAGGAGCCCGCTCAACAAACTCAACAAGAAAGTGAAGAGGAGCAAGAGAGTGAAGAAGAATTCATGGAAGCATGGCAATACACCGGTCAAGCTATGCAAATTCCTTATCAACGAACCGAAGATAAATGAATCAATGATATCTTGAAAGATCCTCATTGTAAGACCCGAATATTTTCCTTGTACAAATGCGTAATTTAGGATACTTGAAGTGGGAATTTTGTTGTACATACAAAAGGGGACAGATTCTGACTCAGGGGTGTTGCGCACCGCGCGGGCACTTGGCGCGCCGCGCCATTTGCTGCAGACAGCTCACCTTGTTTTAATCAAGATATTTTGAGGGCTTTTTGGTAATTACACATGAGGGCCCGAATTAAAGGCTCTAGGTCAGTGTTGGAGCCTAATTAACTCCATTTCCATCTACTTCATCTCTTCTAAATTTATTTAGTGAGAGAAAGGGTTTTCTAGTGTGAGAGAGCTCCATTAAAGGAAGAAGGAGGTTGAATCGGGTCTTAGTGCGAGTTCTAAAGTTGTTCACCTAGTTGCTAGCTATGTGGTGATTGTGTTGGTAAGTTATAAAACCTAATTTCTTACTTTAATTGTATTAAGGGTTAGGGTTTGGGTTAGGGTTTCACATAAAACCCATTTTGCTAGTGACTTGGGGGTTTAAGGTAATTTGGGTCATGTAGACTCAAAAATGACTAACTAGGGTTTTCAAAGTATCAATTTATGTTTGTGAGCCTAAATTGGTTAGTGATATTACTAGCACACCTATATATATATGTAAATGGACGTTGTGTGGGTTAGTGGATGACCCTAAATGGGTGTGTTGACTTTAATTGGTCAAATGGGTCAAAATAGACCTAAGTTAGTTAATGTTTGTGATTAATGCATAAACCTAGTGTCGAAATGTGTTTTAAACCTATCTTGGTTAATGTTAGGGTTTTGGGTGTGAGTTGACCCAATTTTAGGGTTAAGTGTCCAAATGGGTCAAAATGACCTAGTGATGATGAGTGTTGCGAGTATGACCAACTTGAATGGATGTTGATTATGTGTACATTGTAATAGGTGTGTTATCTTGAAGTTTCAAGCTTGGTTTATCGATTCATCGAAGGCGTAAGGTGAGTGGAATGATTATACATGTGTGTATATAATGTATTTACTTGTGCGAGATTCGATGTGGGTTTTAAGTTCGGGCAATTGATACCACATCGGGTTAATATATGATATGGGCTTTAAGTTCGGGCGATCGATACCATATCATTATGTGTGGGCGTAAAGTGTGGGTTTTAAGTTCGGGCGATCGATACCACATTTTACGTGACGGGTGGGTTTAAAGTTCGGGCGATCGATACCACTCCGGGGTTAGTGTTATAATTCGTTGTATGCTAACGGTTGTTGGGAACACAGATGGGAAATTCGAAGTGCCATTCCTTTGTACTATAGGTTAACCATGGTTATGTGCTTGTTGTGTGGCTTTTTATGTTATTCGAGTTATATGTTATCGTTCATGCTAACTTGTGGTCTTGGAGATTAGCGTTATACCTTGCGTTGGTATGTCATTTAAATTGCTAGCATGAATGAGGAAATTGTGTATGTGATTGCAAGTAAGTAGGTTATGTATGTGTATAATTATTGCATTCACTAAGCGTTAGCTTACCCTCTCGTTGTTTACCTTTTTAGGATCCGGCTCGGATAAGGGCAAAGGTATTCGCTTGAATTAGTGGCTCGGGGATTATAGTTTTTTGGAAGTTCGACCAAGACTTGGGTAGTTTAACCCCAAACACCATGCTCGATGAGTCGTTTGACATTTAAACTTTTTGTGGTTAAATCTCGCGTTATGTATCAAACTTGTAATTTGGGTAGTGTGGGCCCCGCTTTGTAAAACTAATTTTATTAATGGAACGTGTTAGTTTTACATGTATGAGTATGTGGTTGAAAGCGTTTTGTCAGATTATGCCGGGAAAAGGTCAAAGTTTTTCGTGTAATTGACTTCCGAGGACAGCGGGCTGTCCAGGTGATTCTGCGCGCCACGCGAATACCTGGTGCGTCGCGCCACCATCTGAACAGCATAAATGTTTTTTTTATTTCACATTTTTACGTGGGTTGTTCATGGTTTGTTTTGGGTTGTTACAAGTGGTATCAGAGCATGGTCTAAGGGATTTAGGTGACTTGAGATAGGCGCCTAGACTTAGACTTTTGAGTCGTTGAACTATATGCGGGACTTGTAGGACTACCGGTCGGTGCGGGGTTTGATTAGTACTTTGATGCATAGGTGGACTAACTATGCTATATTATGATGATACTAATCGTGTGTTATTGTTTTGAACATCGAGCAAGATGGTTGTGATACGTTTGAGCATGGCACGGCATGTGAGCGTAATAGTGAGTCGCGACCACTATTATGGTTGCAAGTCAAGTCAAGCAAGGATGTGTGACAAGCATTGAGCTAGATGTGGGGTGTGTACGGTCATATGCATAGGTATTTATGTGTATTAATTCGTTGGTGATGTCTAATCCATTCTTTAATCTTTAGAATGAAGACGAGAAATGGAACGGATACGAATGGCGACGGTGGTCCTTCTCATGTGGAGGAAACGGACGAGATGACCACCAAAATAGAGGCCGCTCTAGAAAACTATGTTTCGGTTTTCTCTCGAAAGGTTAAGCAAATTCTCGAAGAGTCGGTTTCGGAACAAATTGTCGATATGATTCAAGAACGAATGACCAATGCCGTTAAAGAAGAAGTTGAAAGGAGGTTTCCTAGACCTCAAATTATGGGCGAGTTGGAGTTTAGCTATAAGAACTTCTTGGCGACTAAGCCTCCTCACTTTCACGGGGATCCCGACCCCATGAAAAGTGCGGCTTGGAATTCCGATGTTGAAGGTTGTTTTCGCACGACCGAGTGCCCTCCCGAGAAAAATACAAGGCTTGCTACTAGTTTGCTAAGGGGCCATGCTAAAGATTGGCTCGATGGTAAGATTGATATGGTGGGTGATGCGGCTTTCGTAGGGTTATCTTGGGCGGAGTTCAAGAAGGAGTTTTTCCTTGAATATCATACGCAAGCGGATCTTTCCAAATTGCGCAACGAGTTAAGGAACATACGTCAAGGGTCTTTGGACCGAAACACTCTCAAAACCAATTTTCTCGCCAAGGCGCGTTTTTGCCCCGAGTATGTGGGGAATGATCAATTGTTAATGGAAGACTTTCATGCGACCCTTAGAGATGATTTGAAGGGTAAAATTAGTATTGGTCATGTTGAGACTTTTGCTAAGCTTTTGGCTGTGGCAAAGGGGTTTGAAGTGCAAGCTCTGAGTCCGGTTAGTTATGCGCCAAGTAAAAGAAAGTTTGAAGCTTCTAGTTTTTCGAACAAGAAGAGTAAGGGAGCATCCGAAAGTGTCGGTAGCGTGAAGAAGGGTGCTCCTAGTGGTCACATGGTCACATGTTTCAATTGTGGGCAAAAAGGTCACTACTCTCGTGATTGCCCAAAATCACGTACTAATGTGATCACATGCTTCAATTGTCAACAAGAAGGGCACCGAAAGTCGGAGTGCCCCGAACTCCGAAATGATCAAGTTAAGAGAATAGAGAAGGCGGCAGGGTCGGCTAGGGGACGTAATTATTTAATGACCAATGACGAAGCCAAGCAATCTAATGAAGTCGTCTCAGGTACTTTCATGGTTAACTCTAGTCTGGCAAGGATTCTATTTGATAGCGGTGTAAATTTATCGTTTGTGTCTCCAAAATTTGTGCCTAAACTTAATAAACCATTAGCTAAGTTAAGTCGTCTGGTAGAAGTCGAAATAGCGGATGGCAAGACGGTGCTAGTGGTTGATGTGTGTAAGGATTGTAATGTTGTGTTTGGTTTCGAGAACTTTAAAATTAATCTCATCCCGATGACTTTGGGTGATTTTGATATCGTGGTTGGTATGGATTGGCTCGATCGTAACAGAGCCGATATTGCGTGCCATGAAAAGTCTATTCGTGTGAAGACCCCAAGTGGGGGAGAGTTAATTATTCATGGTGATAAACGTAGAAGACCTGTACCGGTATGCACTTTTGCACGGGCATGTCGTTTCCTAGTTAGTGGTGGCATGGCTTTTCTTGCCCATGTTGTCGATACTCGTGATGAGCCACCACCTATTCGTGAAATTCCGGTGGTAAGTGAATTTGAAGACGTTTTTCCGGATGAGTTACCGGGTGTTCCGGCGGAAAGACAAGTTGAATTTCGCATTGAGTTGGTTCCGGGAGCTACTCCCATTGCTAAAACTCCTTATCATTTAGCGCCGACGGAAATACAAGAATTGTTAAATCAAACCCAAGAGTTACTTGAGAAGGATTTTATTCGATCTAGTGCTTCGCCTTGGGGCGCTCCGGTTTTATTCGTGAAAAAGAAAGACGGAAGTATGCGTATGTGCATTGATTATCGGGAGTTGAACAAAGTGACAATCAAGAACCGTTATCCATTGCCTAGGATTGACGATTTATTTGATCAACTCCAAGGTGCGACGTATTTCTCTAAAATTGACCTACGGTCCGGCTATCACCAAATGCGGGTCCGTGAGGAAGATATTGAGAAAACGGCTTTTCGTACGCGTTACGGGCATTTTGAGTTTGTAGTTATGCCTTTTGGTCTTACGAATGCACCGGCAGCATTCATGGATCTTATGAACCGAGTGTGCCAACCTATGTTGGACAAGTCGGTAATTGTGTTCATTGACGATATTCTTGTCTACTCTAAGGGTATGAAGGAACACGAACATCATTTACGCGAGGTGTTGAAGACTTTGAGAAAAGAGAAGTTATATGCTAAGTTCTTGAAATGTGAATTTTGGCTAAGGGAAGTTCAATTCCTTGGCCATATTGTGAACAAGGATGGTATTCTAGAAGATCCGGGGAAGATAGAGACGGTGAAGAGTTGGGGACAACTGACTACGCCTACAAAAATTCGAAGTTTTCTCGGATTGGCCGGTTATTATCGTCGGTTTATCCAAGACTTTTCAAAGATTGCTTCTCCATTAACTAAGTTGACAAGGAAGAATACGAGGTTTAATTGGGAGAACGAGCAAGAAATCACTTTTCAATTGTTGAAAGATAAATTGTGTCAAGCTTCGGTCTTAGTGTTGCCGGAAGGTGTAGATGATATGACGGTTTTTTGTGATGCTTCTTTGAATGGGCTCGGGTGTGTTCTAATGCAACGAGGTAAAGTCATTGCTTACGACTCTCGTCAATTAAAGGAACATGAAAAGAGATACCCGACTCATGATCTTGAATTAGCAGCGGTGGTTCATGCTTTGAAAATTTGGCGCCACTACTTGTATGGTGTCAAATGTACGATTTATTCGGATCACAAGAGTTTGAAACATCTTTTTGATCAACAGGATTTGAATTATCGTCAACGTAGGTGGATGGAAGTGGTGAAAGATTATGATTGTGAAATACTTTACCATCCGGGCAAGGCGAATGTAGTCGCGGATGCGTAAAGTCGAAAGAGTCAACATCCGGCGTTATGATTGGGATTGTTACGTATGATTATTACTAATGATTTTCTTGAAAAACTTGGTGTGATTCAAATAGAGGCTTACGTTCATAACAAGCATGCGGAACAAATTGTGGGGCAATCGGAATTCATTACGATGGGTTCGCGTGGTTTGTTGTCTTTTCAAGAAAGAGTGTGGGTGCCTAAGATGGGTGATTTCTGAAAGGTGCTTCTTGATGAGGCGCACAAGTCTAAGTATTCCATACATCCGGGTGCGACGAAGATGTACCATGATTTGAGGAAAGATTATTGGTGGCCGGGCATGAAACGCGACGTTGTTAAGTATGTTGAGCAATGCGTCACGTGTTTGCAAGTTAAAGCCGAACACCAAAAGCCGTATGGTAAGTTGCAACCGCTAGAAATTCCGATGTGGAAGTGGGAGCATATTACCATGGATTTTATTACCAAGTTGCCGAAAACGGCAAGTGTAGTGACCCAAACTTTTCCATGTTTATATATATTAATTGAGATTGATATTTACATGATTAAATGTTTCCAACATGTTAAGCAATCAAAATTGTTAAGACTTGATTAATTGAAATATGTTTCATATAGACAATTGACCACCCAAGTTGACCGGTGATTCACGAACGTTAAAACTTGTAAAAACTACATGATGACATATATATGTATATATATATATATATAGTTAACATGATACTATGATAAGTAAACATATCATTAAGTATATTAACAATGAACTACATATGTAAAAACAAGACTACTAACTTAATGATTTTTAAACGAGACATATATGTAACGATTATCATTGTAAAGACATTTAATGTATATATATCATATTAAGAGATATTCATACATGATAATATCATGATAATATAATAATTTAAAATCTCATTTGATATTATAAACATTGGGTTAACAACATTTAACAAGATCGTTAACCTAAAGGTTTCAAAACAACACTTACATGTAACGACTAACGATGACTTAACGACTCAGTTAAAATGTATATACATGTAGTGTTTTAATATGTATTTATACACTTTTGAAAGACTTCAATACACTTATCAAAATACTTCTACTTAACAAAAATGCTTACAATTACATCCTCGTTCAGTTTCATCAACAATTCTACTCGTATGCACCCGTATTCGTACTCGTACAATACACAGCTTTTAGATGTAGGTACTATTGGTATATACACTCCAATGATCAGCTCTTAGCAGCCCATGTGAGTCACCTAACATATGTGGGAACCATCATTTGGCAACTAGCATGAAATATCTCATAAAATTACAAAAATATGAGTAATCATTCATGACTTATTTACATGAAAACAAAATTACATATCCTTTATATCTAATCCATACACCAACGACCAAAAACACCTACAAACACTTTCATTCTTCAATTTTCTTCATCTAATTGATCTCTCTCAAGTTCTATCTTCAAGTTCTAAGTGTTCTTCATATATTCTACAAGTTCTAGTTACATAAAATCAAGAATACTTTCAAGTTTGCTAGCTCACTTCCAATCTTGTAAGGTGATCATCCAACCTCAAGAAATCTTTGTTTCTTATAGTAGGTTATCATTCTAATACAAGGTAAAAATCATATTCAAACTTTGGTTCAATTTCTATAACTATAACAATCTTATTTCAAGTGATGATCTTACTTGAACTTGTTTTCGTGTCATGATTCTGCTTCAAGAACTTCGAGCCATCCAAGGATCCGTTGAAGCTAGATCTATTTTTCTCTTTTCCAGTAGGTTTATCCAAGGAACTTAAGGTAGTAATGATGTTCATAACATCATTCGATTCATACATATAAAGCTATCTTATTCGAAGGTTTAAACTTGTAATCACTAGAACATAGTTTAGTTAATTCTAAACTTGTTCGCAAACAAAAGTTAATCCTTCTAACTTGACTTTTAAAATCAACTAAACACATGTTCTATATCTATATGATATGCTAACTTAATGATTTAAAACCTGGAAACACGAAAAACACCGTAAAACCGGATTTACGCCGTCGTAGTAACACCGCGGGCTGTTTTGGGTTAGTTAATTAAAAACTATGATAAACTTTGATTTAAAAGTTGTTATTCTGAGAAAATGATTTTTATTATGAACATGAAACTATATCCAAAAATTATGGTTAAACTCAAAGTGGAAGTATGTTTTCTAAAATGGTCATCTAGACGTCGTTCTTTCGACTGAAATGACTACCTTTACAAAAACGACTTGTAACTTATTTTTTCGACTATAAACCTATACTTTTTCTGTTTAGATTCATAAAATAGAGTTCAATATGAAACCATAGCAATTTGATTCACTCAAAACGGATTTAAAATGAAGAAGTTATGGGTAAAACAAGATTGGATAATTTTTCTCATTTTAGCTACGTGAAAATTGGTAACAAATCTATTCCAACCATAACTTAATCAACTTGTATTGTATATTATGTAATCTTGAGATACCATAGACACGTATACAATGTTTCGACCTATCATGTCGACACATCTATATATATTTCGGAACAACCATAGACACTCTATATGTGAATGTTGGAGTTAGCTATACAGGGTTGAGGTTGATTCCAAAATATATATAGTTTGAGTTGTGATCAATACTGAGATACGTATACACTGGGTCGTGGATTGATTCAAGATAATATTTATCGATTTATTTCTGTACATCTAACTGTGGACAACTAGTTGTAGGTTACTAACGAGGACAGCTGACTTAATAAACTTAAAACATCAAAATATATTAAAAGTGTTGTAAATATATTTTGAACATACTTTGATATATATGTATATATTGTTATAGGTTCGTGAATCAATCAGTGGCCAAGTCTTACTTCCCGACAAAGTAAAAATATGTGAAAGTGAGTTATAGTCCCACTTTTAAAATCTAATATTTTTGGGATGAGAATACATGCAGGTTTTATAAATGATTTACAAAATAGACACAAGTACGTGAAACTACATTCTATGGTTGAATTATCGAAATCGAATATGCCCCTTTTTATTAAGTCTGGTAATCTAAGAATTAGGGAACAGACACCCTAATTGACGCGAATCCTAAAGATAGATCTATTGGGCCTAACAAACCCTATCCAAAGTACCGGATGCTTTAGTACTTCAAAATTTATATCATATCCGAAGGGTGTCCCGGAATGATGGGGATATTCTTATATATGCATCTTGTTAATGTCGGCTACCAGGTGTTCACCATATGAATGATTTTTATCTCTATGTATGGGATGTGTATTGAAATATGAAATCTTGTGGTCTATTATTATGATTTGATATATATAGGTTAAACCTATAACTCACCAACATTTTTGTTGACGTTTTAAGCATGTTTATTCTCAGGTGATTATTAAGAGCTTTCGCTGTCGTATACTTAAATAAGGACGAGATTTGGAGTCCATGCTTGTATGATATTGTGTAAAAACTGCATTCAAGAAACTTATTTTGTTGTAACATATTTGTATTGTAAACCATTATGTAATGGTCGTGTGTAAACAAGATATTTTAGATTATCATTATTTGATAATCTACGTAAAGCTTTTTAAACCTTTATTGATGAAATAAAGGTTATGGTTTGTTTTAAAATGAATGCAGTCTTTGAAAAACGTCTCATATAGAGGTCAAAACCTCGCAACGAAATCAATTAATATGGAACGTTTTTAATCAATAAGAACGGGACATTTCAGTTGGTATCCGAGCGTTGGTCTTAGAGAACCAAAATTTTGCATTAGTGTGTCTTATCTAGTTTGTTAGGATGCATTAGTGAGTCTGGACTTCGTCCGTGTTTACTTGAAAAATGATTGCTTAACAAATTTTGTTGGAAACTATATATTTTTAACATGTGAATATTATGTGATATATTAATCTCTTAACGCGTTTGATATTATGTGATAGATGTCTACCTCTAGAACAAGTCCCATTGACTCACCTAATAATAATGAAGAGTCAAATGTAAATTGGAATGATTCGTGGACTGATTCACAAGTTCCCGAAGAGGAACCGGAAGAAGAGTCGGAACCGGAAGAAGAATCGGAACCGGAAGAAGAATCGGAACCGGATGAAGAAATGGAACCGGTGGGGGAAATAATAAAACGGTTAAGTAAAAGAAAATCCTCAACTAACCGACCAAGGTTAATTATGGTCAATGGTGTTTCCGCCAAGGAAGCAAAATATTGGGAGGATTACCAATTCTCCGATGAATCGGATTCTGACGAGAATTTCGATGATGTTATAGAAATTACCCCAACTGAATTTAAAAAGGCAAAAGAAAATAATAAGGGAAAGGGCATAAAAATAGAGAAATCTAATTCCAACCCCGACGAACTTTATATGTATCGTCAACCCCCGAAGTCCTTAAGTTGTAACAATGACCCGGGAACCTCTAAACCACCAGGTTTTTCTAAACCAATGTGGATAACGACGGCTCGTATTAGGGGAACATCATATATCCCTAGAAACTTGGCAAAACGAACCAAAACCGAAGAAGAAGAAGAAACAAGCGAGTCGGAATAAGATAGTTGTATTCGTGTGGTGTAATATATGTAATATAGTGTGTTTATGCTTTATGATATATGTAAAAATTGCTTGTATTAATAAGTATTTTTTTTATGAATCTAACTCTTGTCTATTTTACAGTATAAAAACACAAAATGGATAGACAACCCAATAATTTAAGAGACCTACCCGGAGACATGAATGATGAAATCTTGTCTAGAGTCAGTCAGAATTCTTCGGCACAACTATTTAAGGCGAGATCAGTTTGTAAGACATTCGAAGAACGTTCCAAGAATGCCTTGGTTTATAAAAGGCTTTTGTTCGAAAGATGGGGGATATCACATTGGGAAATGCATAAGTTACGATGTGTTTACTTTGACGCATATATTGCGGGGAACCCAAATGCTATTTTACGCAATGGGTTAAGAAATTATTTTGACTCAATATATCCGAATATTGGACTTCGTGATTTAGAAAAAGCGGCTAACATGAAACATAAAGAAGCATGTTATGCTTACGGATTAGTAATGTTCGCTTATCACCAAAGTGAGAACAATAACATCGGGCTACAACTATTAAACAAAACGTTTCCACAAGTGACGGAGTCGGTAATTGGGGTAAGAAATGAGGTTTTTAGATTGTTACGGGACTGTTGGACTTTACGTAACCCTCGTCCCTTTGACGACGTTACAACACGCTGTCTTATCAACGGCCATAACGTTTATGTTCCACAAGACCAAGGATGGGAAGTAGTCCTAGTAAAACCAGAATGCATGACTTGTTTCTGGACGTATGAATTACGTGTCTTTATTGCCTTTGCTGAACGACTTGTGTACTAGCTAGAATTATCTTCACAACTATCTTGTATCAAAGTTATTGTGTGCTATATTTCATGCTTTATGTAAAATAAGCGGTATTGTAAGTTTGTAAAATATTGTATAAAAGTTTGAACGCGAAATATTATTATAATCAGTTTTTCATATAGAATTGTAGTAGTTGAATTGTATATTAGCTACTAAGTATGAACTTAACGGGTAGGTACTACCCGAATTTAAACTTATAAAACGCTAATATGAAGAAAAAGATTTTATAAATGAGTTCATATTATGCTACGAAATACTATTAACTACTCTTAATATTCTGTATGATTAACTTGTTCCATTTGACTATTTTGAAGGAAATGGCACCGACTACTCGACACACCGTGAATATGAATGAAGAGGAATTCCGTACTTTTCTAGCTTCAAACATAGCCGCAGTACAGGCTGCGCTACATACCAACAATAACCTTGGATCTAGCAGTACAGGAAATCGTGTAGGATGCACCTACAAAGAATTCACTTCCTGCAAACCTTTGGAATTTGATGGAACCGAAGGACCAATCGGATTGAAACGGTGGACCGAGAAGGTCGAATCGGTGTTTGCCATAAGTAAGTGTACTGAAGAGGACAAAGTGAAGTACGCTACGCATACCTTCACAGGTTCTGCGTTAACATGGTGGAATACCTATCTAGAGCAAGTGGGACAAGACGATGCGTACGCACTACCGTGGTCAGCATTCAAGCACTTGATGAACGAGAAGTACCGTCCCAGAACCGAGGTCAATAAGCTCAAGACAGAACTTAGAGGGTTATGAACCCAAGGATTTGATATTACCACGTACGAAAGACGATTCACAGAATTGTGCCTATTGTGTCCGGGAGCATTCGAAGATGAGGAAGAGAAGATTGACGCTTTTGTGAAAGGATTACCGGAAAGAATCCAAGAAGATATAAGTTCACACGAGCCCGCCTCCATACAACAGGCATGTAGAATGGCTCACAAACTAGTGAACCAGATTGAAGAAGGAATTAAAGAACAGACTACTGAAGAGGCCAATGTGAAGCAAGTCAAAAGAAAGTGGGAGGAAAACGGTGATAAGAATCACCAATACAACAACAACAGCAATTACAACAATAATCGCAACAATTATCCCAATAATCGCAACATCAATCGTAACTACAACAAACGGCCCAACAACAACAACAACAACAACAACAACAGCAACTATAACAATCATCCCAACAATAATAATAACCGCAACAACAACAACAATCAGAAGCAGCTATGCCAAAGGTGTGAAAAGTATCACTCGGGGTTCTGCACCAAATTTTGCAACAAGTGTAAAAGAAATGGTCATAGTGCGGCGAAGTGTGAGGTCTACGGACCAGGGGTTAATAGAACGAAAGGAACAAATGGTGTCGGAACGAGTAATGGCAGAGCAAGTAGTGTCAGAGCAAGTTATGCCAATGTAGTTTGTTATAAATGTGGAAAACCGGGCCACATTATTAGAAATTGCCCGAACCAGGAGAACACGAATGGATAAGGCCGCGGAAGAGTTTTCAATATTAATGCGGCAGAGGCACAGGAAGACCTGGAGCTTGTTACGGGTACGTTTCTTATTGACAATAAATCTGCTTACGTTTTATTTGATTCGGGTGCGGATAGAAGCTATATGAGTAGAGATTTTTGTGCTAAATTAAGTTGTCCATTGACGCCTTTGGATAGTAAATTTTTACTCGAATTAGCAAATGGTAAATTAATTTCAACAGATAATATATGTCGGAATCGAGAAATTAAACTGGTTAGCGAAACATTTAAGATTGATTTGATACCAGTAGAGTTAGGGAGTTTTGATGTGATAATCGGTATGGACTGGTTGAAAGAAGTGAAAGCAGAGATCGTTTGTTACAAAAATGCAATTCGCATTATACGAGAAAAAGGAAAACCCTTAATGGTATACGGAGAAAAGGGCAACACGAAGCTACATCTTATTAGTAATTTGAAGGCACAAAAACTAATGAGAAAAGGTTACTATGCTGTTCTAGCACACGTCGAGAAAGTACAAACTGAAGAAAAGAGCATCAATGATGTTCCCATTGCAAAAGAATTTCCCGATGTATTTCCGAAAGAATTACCTGGATTACCCCCACATCGATCCGTTGAATTTCAAATAGATCTTGTACCAGGAGCTGCACCAATAGCTCGTGCTCCTTACAGACTCGCACCCAGCGAGATGAAAGAACTGCAAAGCCAATTACAAGAACTTTTAGAGCGTGGTTTCATTCGAACAAGCACATCACCGTGGGGAGCTCCTGTTTTGTTTGTCAAGAAGAAAGATGGTACATTCAGGTTGTGTATCAACTACCGAGAGTTGAACAAACTTACCATCAAGAACCGCTACCCACTACCGAGAATCGACGACTTATTTGATCAACTACAAGGCTCGTCTGTTTATTCAAAGATTGACTTACGTTCCGGGTATCATCAAATGCGGGTGAAAGAAGATGATATTCCAAAGACTGCTTTCAGAACACGTTACGGTCATTACGAGTTTATGGTCATGCCATTTGGTTTAACTAATGCACCAGCTGTGTTCATGGACCTTATGAACCGAGTGTGTGGACCATACCTTGACAAGTTTGTCATTGTTTTCATTGATGACATACTTATTTACTCAAAGAATGACCAAGAACACGGTGAACATTTGAGAAAGGTGTTAGAAGTATTGAGGAAGGAAGAATTGTACGCTAAATTTTCAAAGTGTGCATTTTGGTTGGAAGAAGTTCAATTCCTCGGTCACATAGTGAACAAAGAAGGTATTAAGGTGGATCCGGCAAAGATAGAAACTGTTGAAAAGTGGGAAACCCCGAAAACTCCGAAACACATACGCCAGTTTTTAGGACTAGCTGGTTACTACAGAAGGTTCATCCAAGACTTTTCCAGAATAGCAAAACCCTTGACTGCATTAACGCATAAAGGGAAGAAATTTGAATGGAATGATGAACAAGAGAAAGCGTTTCAGTTATTGAAGAAAAAGCTAACTACGGCACCTATATTGTCATTGCCTGAAGGGAATGATGATTTTGTGATTTATTGTGATGCATCAAAGCAAGGTCTCGGTTGTGTATTAATGCAACGAACGAAGGTGATTGCTTATGCGTCTAGACAATTGAAGATTCACGAACAAAATTATACGACGCATGATTTGGAATTAGGCGCGGTTGTTTTTGCATTAAAGACTTGGAGGCACTACTTATATGGGGTCAAAAGTATTATATATACCGACCACAAAAGTCTTCAACACATATTTAATCAGAAACAACTGAATATGAGGCAGCGTAGGTGGATTGAATTATTGAATGATTACGACTTTGAGATTCGTTACCACTCGGGGAAGGCAAATGTGGTAGCCGATGCCTTGAGAAGAAAAGGACAGAGAACCCATTCGAGTAAAATCTATGAATATAATGATTCATAATAACCTTACTACTCAAATAAAGGAGGCGCAACAAGGAGTTTTAAAAGAGGGAAATTTAAAGGATGAAATACCCAAAGGATCGGAGAAGCATCTTAATATTCGAGAAGACGGAACCCGATATAGGGCTGAAAGGATTTGGGTACCAAAATTTGGAGATATGAGAGAAATGGTACTTAGAGAAGCTCATAAAACCAGATACTCAATACATCCTGGAACGGGGAAGATGTACAAGGATCTCAAGAAACATTTTTGGTGGCCGGGTATGAAAGCTGATGTTGCTAAATACGTAGGAGAATGTTTGACGTGTTCTAAGGTCAAAGCTGAGCATCAGAAACCATCAGGTCTACTTCAACAACCCGAAATCCCGGAATGGAAATGGGAAAACATCACCATGGATTTCATCACTAAATTGCCAAGGACTGCAAGTGGTTTTGATACTATTTGGGTAATAGTTGATCGTCTCACCAAATCAGCACATTTCCTGCCAATAAGAGAAGATGACAAGATGGAGAAGTTAGCACGACTATATTTGAAGGAAGTCGTCTCCAGACATGGAATACCAATCTCTATTATCTCTGATAGGGATGGCAGATTTATTTCAAGATTCTGGCAGACATTACAGCAAGCATTAGGAACTCGTCTAGACATGAGTACTGCCTATCATCCACAAACTGATGGGCAGAGCGAAAGGACGATACAAACGCTTGAAGACATGCTACGAGCATGTGTTATTGATTTCGGAAATAGTTGGGATCGACATCTACCGTTAGCAGAATTTTCCTACAACAACAGCTACCATTCAAGCATTGAGATGGCGCCGTTTGAAGCACTTTATGGTAGAAAGTGCAGGTCTCCGATTTGTTGGAGTGAAGTGGGGGATAGACAGATTACGGGTCCGGAGATTATACAAGAAACTATCGAGAAGATCATCCAAATTCAACAACGGTTGAAAACCGCCCAAAGTCGACAAAAGAGCTACGCTGACATTAAAAGAAAAGATATAGAATTTGAAATTGGAGAGATGATCATGCTTAAAGTTGCACCTTGGAAAGGCGTTGTTCGATTTGGTAAACGAGGGAAATTAAATCCAAGGTATATTGGACCATTCAAGATTATTGATCGTGTCGGACCAGTAGCTTACCGACTTGAGTTACCTCAACAACTCGCGGCTGTACATAACACTTTCCACGTCTCGAATTTGAAGAAATGTTTTGCTAAAGAAGATCTCACTATTCCGTTAGATGAAATCCAAATCAACGAAAAACTTCAATTCATCGAAGAACCCGTCGAAATAATGGATCGTGAGGTTAAAAGACTTAAGCAAAACAAGATACCAATTGTTAAGGTTCGATGGAATGCTCGTAGAGGACCCGAGTTCACCTGGGAGCATGAAGATCAGATGAAGAAGAAATACCCGCATCTATTTCCAGAAGATTCGTCAACACCTTCAACAGCTTAAAATTTCGGGACGAAATTTATTTAACGGGTAGGTACTGTAGTGACCCGAACTTTTCCATGTTTATATATATTAATTGAGATTTATATTTACATGATTAAATGTTTCCAACATGTTAAGCAATCAAACTTGTTAAGACTTGATTAATTGAAATATGTTTCATATAGACAATTGACCACCCAAGTTGACCGGTGATTCACGAACGTTAAAACTTGTAAAAACTACATGATGACATATATATGGATATATATATAGTTAACATGATACTATGATAAGTAAACATATCATTAAGTATATTAACAATGAACTACATATGTAAAAACAAGACTACTAACTTAATGATTTTTAAACGAGACATATATGTAACGATTATCGTTGTAAAGACATTTAATGTATATATATCATATTAAGAGATATTCATACATGATAATATCATGATAATATAATAATTTAAAATCTCATTTGATATTATAAACATTGGGTTAACAACATTTAACAAGATCGTTAACCTAAAGGTTTCAAAACAACACTTACATGTAACGACTAACGATGACTTAACGACTCAGTTAAAATGTATATACATGTAGTGTTTTAATATGTATTTATACACTTTTGAAAGACTTCAATACACTTATCAAAATACTTCTACTTAACAAAAATGCTTACAATTACATCCTCGTTCAGTTTCATCAACAATTCTACTCGTATGCACCCGTATTCGTACTCGTACAATACACAGCTTTTAGATGTAGGTACTATTGGTATATACACTCCAATGATCAGCTCTTAGCAGCCCATGTGAGTCACCTAACACATGTGGGAACCATCATTTGGCAACTAGCATGAAATATCTCATAAAATTACAAAAATATGAGTAATCATTCATGACTTATTTACATGAAAACAAAATTACATATCCTTTATATCTAATCCATACACCAATGACCAAAAACACCTACAAACACTTTCATTCTTCAATTTTCTTCATCTAATTGATCTCTCTCAAGTTCTATCTTCAAGTTCTAAGTGTTCTTCATATATTCTACAAGTTCTAGTTACATAAAATCAAGAATACTTTCAAGTTTGCTAGCTCAGTTCCAATCTTGTAAGGTGATCATCCAACCTCAAGAAATCTTTGTTTCTTACAGTAGGTTATCATTCTAATACAAGGTAAAAATCATATTCAAACTTTGGTTCAATTTCTATAACTATAACAATCTTATTTCAAGTGATGATCTTACTTGAACTTGTTTTCGTGTCATGATTCTGCTTCAAGAACTTCGAGCCATCCAAGGATCTGTTGAAGCTAGATCCATTTTTCTCTTTTCCAGTAGGTTTATCCAAGGAACTTAAGGTAGTAATGATGTTCATAACATCATTCGATTCATACATATAAAGCTATCTTATTCGAAGGTTTAAACTTGTAATCACTAGAACATAGTTTAGTTAATTCTAAACTTGTTCGCAAACAAAAGTTAATCCTTCTAACTTGACTTTTAAAATCAACTAAACACATGTTCTATATGTATATGATATGCTAACTTAATGATTTAAAACCTGAAAACACGAAAAACACCGTAAAACCGGATTTACGCCGTCGTAGTAACACCGCGGGCTGTTTTGGGTTAGTTAATTAAAAACTATGATAAACTTTGATTTTAAAGTTGTTATTCTGAGAAAATGATTTTTATTATGAACATGAAACTATATCCAAAAATTATGGTTAAACTCAAAGTGGAAGTATGTTTTCTAAAATGGTCATCTAGACGTCGTTCTTTCGACTGAAATGACTACCTTTACAAAAACGACTTGTAACTTATTTTTCCGACTATAAACCTATACTTTTTCTGTTTAGATTCATAAAATAGAGTTCAATATGAAACCATAGCAATTTGATTCACTCAAAACGGATTTAAAATGAAGAAGTTATGGGTAAAACAAGATTGGATAATTTTTCTCATTTTAGCTACGTGAAAATTGGTAACAAATCTATTCCAACCATAACTTAATCAACTTGTATTGTATATTATGTAATCTTGAGATACCATAGACACGTATACAATGTTTCGACCTATCATGTCGACACATCTATATATATTTCGGAACAACCATAGACACTCTATATGTGAATGTTGGAGTTAGCTATACAGGGTTGAGGTTGATTCCAAAATATATATAGTTTGAGTTGTGATCAATACTGAGATACGTATACACTGGGTCGTGGATTGATTCAAAATAATATTTATCGATTTATTTCTGTACATCTAACTGTGGACAACTAGTTGTAGGTTACTAACGAGGACAGTTGACTTAATAAACTTAAAACATCAAAATATATTAAAAGTGTGGTAAATATATTTTGAACATACTTTGATATATATGTATATATTGTTATAGGTTCGTGAATCAACCAGTGGCCAAGTCTTACTTCCCGACGAAGTAAAAATCTGTGAAAGTGAGTTATAGTCCCACTTTTAAAATCTAATATTTTTGGGATGAGAATACATGCAGGTTTTATAAATGATTTACAAAATAGACACAAGTATGTGAAACTACATTCTATGGTTGAATTATCGAAATCGAATATGCCCTTTTTATTAAGTCTGGTAATCTAAGAATTAGGGAACAGACACCCTAATTGACGCGAATCCTAAAGATAGATCTATTGGGCCTAACAAACCCCATCCAAAGTACCGGATGCTTTAGTACTTCAAAATTTATATCATATCCGAAGGGTGTCCCGGAATGATGGGGATATTCTTATATATGCATCTTGTTAATGTCGGCTACCAGGTATTCACCATATGAATGATTTTTATCTCTATGTATGGGATGTGTATTGAAATATGAAATCTTGTAGTCTATTATTATGATTTGATATATATAGGTTAAACCTATAACTCACCAACATTTTTGTTGACGTTTTAAGCATGTTTATTCTCAGGTGATTATTAAGAGCTTCCGCTGTCGCATACTTAAATAAGGACGAGATTTGGAGTCCATGCTTGTATGATATTGTGTAAAAACTGCATTCAAGAAACTTATTTTGTTGTAACATATTTGTATTGTAAACCATTATGTAATGGTCATGTGTAAACAAGATATTTTAGATTATCATTATTTGATAATCTACGTAAAGCTTTTTAAACCTTTATTGATGAAATAAAGGTTATGGTTTGTTTTAAAATGAATGCAGTCTTTGAAAAACGTCTCATATAGAGGTCAAAATCTCGCAACGAAATCAATTAATATGGAACGTTTTTAATCAATAAGAACGGGACATTTCAGCAAGAACCCAATTTGACACTATTTGGGTGATTGTCGATAGATTGACGAAGAGTGCATTGTTTCTTTCTATTAAAGAAGCAATTACATCGGAGGCACTCGCGAATATGTTCATTAAGGAGGTGATATCGAGACACGGCATTCCCGCGTCTATTGTTTCGGATCGGGACACGCGTTTTACTTCTCGATTTTGGAAGAAGTTTCATGAAGATATGGGTACGAGGGTGAATATGAGCACGGCGTACCATCCTCAAACAGACGGTCAAACCGAAGTACGAATCAAACATTGGAAGATATGTTACGTGCGTGTATTATTGATTTCGGTGGTAGTTGGGATGAACATTTACCTTTGGTGGAATTCTCGTACAATAATAGTTTTCACACTAGTATTGGAATGCCGCCATATGAGATGTTATATGGTAGAAGGTGTCGGACCCCGATTTGTTGGGGCGAAGTGGGTCAAAGGGAAGTCGGGAGCACCGACTTGGTATTGGAGACTAATAGTAAAATCGATATGATTCGGGCTCGTTTAAAGGCGGCGAAAGATAGACAAAAATCTTATGTCGATAAACGTAGGCGACCGATCGAGTTTCAAGAAGGCGACATGATGATGCTTAAGGTTTCGCCATGGAAGGGTATTATCCGATTTCAAAAACGGGGAAAGTTAGCTCCTCGGTTTATTGGGCTGTTTAAGATTTTAGCTTGTGTTGGTGAAGTTGCGTATCGTTTGGAACTACCCGAAGAACTTGCGGGGATCCATAATACATTTCATGTTTCCCATCTCCGTAAGTGTCTTACAGATGATTCGTCATGGATGCCACTAGATGAGATCGAGTTAAACAACAAGTTAGAGTATGTTGAAGAACCGATCGCTATACTTGATGAAAAGTTGAAAATATTGCGTAACAAAGAGGTGAGGACCTTTAAGGTCTAATGGCGTCGTAGTAAAGGTTCCGAGTTTACATGGGAACCCAAAGAATTCATGTTGGTGTATCTTCCTGCTTGTCATGCGGCTTGGATCGCGAGGACGCGCTCCGATTCAAGAGGGGGAGAGTTGTAAGACCCGAATATTTTCCTTGTACAAATGCGTAATTTAGGATACTTGAAGTAGGAATTTTGTTGTACATACAAAAGGGGACAGATTCTGACTCAGGGGTGTTGCGCACCGCGCGGGTACTTGATATGCCGCGCCATTTGCTGCTGACAGCTCACCTTATTTTAATCAAGATATTTTGAGGGCTTTTTGGTAATTACACATGGGGGCCCGAATTAAAGGCTCTAGGTCAGTGTTGGAGCCTCATTACCTCCATTTCCATCTACTTCATCTCTTCCAAATTTATTTAGTGAGAGAAAGGGTTTTCTAGTGTGAGAGAGCTCCATTTAAGGAAGAAGGAGGTTGAATCGGGTCTTAGTGCGAGTTTTAAAGTTGTTTACCTAGTCACTAGCTACGTGGTGATTGTGTTGGTAAGTTATAAGACCTAATTTCTTACTTTAATTGTATTAAGGGTTAGGGTTTGGGTTAGGGTTAGGGTTTCACATAAAACCCATTTTGCTAGTGACTTGGGGGTTTAAGGTAATTTGGGTCATGTAGACTCAAAAATGACTAACTAGGGTTTTCAAAGTATCAATTTATGTTTGTGAGCCTAAATTGGTTAGTGAAATTACTAGCACACACACACACATATATATATATATATATATATATATATATATATATATATATATATATATATATATATATATATATAAATGGACGTTGTGTGGGTTAGTGGATGACCCTAAATGGGTGTGTTGACTTTAATTGGTCAAATGGGTCAAAATAGACCTAAGTTAGTTAATGTTTGTGATTAATGCATAAACCTAGTGTCGAAATGTGTTTTAAACCTATCTTGGCTAATGTTAGGGTTTTGGGTGTGAGTTGACCCAATTTTAGGGTTAAGTGCCCAAATGGGTCAAAATGACCTAGTGATGATGAGTGTTGCGAGTTTGACCAACTTGAATGGATGTTGATTATGTATACATTGTAATAGGTGTGTTACCTTGAAGTTTCAAGCTTGGTTTATCGATTCATCGAAGGCGTAAGGTGAGTAGAATGATTATACATGTGTGTATATAATGTATTTACTTGTGCGAGATTCGATGTGGGTTTTAAGTTCGGGCGATCGATACCACATCGGATTAATATATGATATGGGCTTTAAGTTCGGGCGATCGATACCATATCATTATGTGTGGGCGTAAAGTGTGGGTTTTAAGTTTGGGCGATCGATACCACATTTTGCGTGACTGGTGGGTTTAAAGTTCGGGCGATCGATACCACTCCGGGGTTAGTGTTATAATTCGTTGTACGCTAACGGTTGTTGGGAACACCGATGGGAAATTCAAAGTACCATTCTTTCGTACTATAGGTTAACCATGGTTAGGTGCTTGTTGTGTGGCTTTTTATGTTATTCGAGTTATATGCTATCGTTCATGCTAACTTGTGGTCTTGGAGATTAGCATTATACCTTGCGTTGGTATGTCATTTAAATTGCTAGCATGAATGAGGAAATTGTGTATGTGATTGCAAGTAAGTAGGTTATGTATGTATGTGTATAATTATTGCATTCACTAAGCGTTAGCTTACCCTCTCGTTGTTTACCTTTTTAGGATCCGGTTCGGATAAGGGCAAAGGTATTCGCTTGGATTAGTAACTCGGGGATTATAGCTTTTTGGAAGTTCGACCAAGACTTGGGTAGTTTAACCCCAAACACCATGCTCGATGAGACGTTTGGCATTTAAAATTTTTGTGGTCGAATCTCGCGTTATGTATCAAACTTGTAATTTGGGTCGTGTGGGCCCCGCTTCGTAAAACTAATTTTATTAATGGAACGTGTTAGTTTTACATGTATGAGTATGTGGTTGAAAGCGTTTTGTCTGATTATGCCGGGAAAAGGTCAAACTTTTTCGTGTAATTGACTTCCGGGGACAGCGGGCTGTCCAGGTGATTCTGCGCGCCGCGCGAATACCTGGCGCGCCGCGCCACCATCTGAACAGCATAATTTTTTTTTTATTTCACATTTTTACACGGGTTGTTCGTGGTTTGGTTTGGGTTGTTACACTCATTATCGCAAGAAGGCAATGAAAGTTAAAGAAAAAGCGATCCATCCAGGAAGATATGTTGATTGGTCACCATTAGTGGAGGCAAATGAATTAATGAACATTCGAGAAGTTCTTCGAATCCCATACGAAGGAAGAATTGTTAGAGCTTGGGAACAATTATTTAGTTTAAAAGAAGATGTTTATCCATTGATCACTATTGAGTTTCTAGCCACCTTGAGGTGTTGTTTTGGTTCTCCGGGTAATAATTCTTTTATGAGGTTCAGATTAGGTGGCCAAGACCGGACAATGACACTCTTACAATTTGTTCGTGCTCCTGGTATCTATGAGGGAATGCCCGTTAACATACTCTCAAATTACTTCGCCAATTGTGAATATTATGTTTCTAACTTTGACCATGCAACTGTATGGAGTAACATGAGCAATGCAGCCTATAGCGCAAGCAAGAATCCATGCACCAAAATAAATGACTACAAAAAGAGGTGCATTCAAAGGTTTATCTCAAGCACCATTAATTTCAGAAAAGATAGTAGCGAAAAAGTCACAAATCTGGATATTTGGTATGTGGATCAAATTTGGAACAAAGCCCATGTTCATATTCCTAGAATGATACTTACTTTCTGTTGGGTGAAAAAGGTGAAAAGAAGATTAGCCTAAACCGCGGGGGCATTTTGTTACCTTAATTGTAAAATTTTACAACATTGACTTGCATGGTTTGGAGAAGAGAGCAATGGTAGTATTTGACACCCAGTTTTATATTGGGGAAAAAATCTTGCAAAGGGGTTCAGATAAGTTGTTAAGAAGATATGTGGATAGACAGCCTGCTGCTCAGCCAGAGGAAGGAGGGGATGTTCTTATGGAGGAACAAGTGCACCATGAAGTTGGTACAGGTGCAAGTGGTTCGGGTCCACCGAGTAACTGGGAATCATACATGAACACCCAATTTTCAGAATTACGAATTCATCAAACTCGAGAAACTCAGAGAACAATCGACCATTGTGATACAGTTTATCAAGATTTGAGGGGGCATATTGACGAGGGGAATGATAGGACTTGGTACACTCAAGCCGGGCAGCAAGCTCAGCTTAACTGGATACATGATCAGACCGTGTCATACGCTGCAGATCCCGCTAACTACTCTCCATCCCCTTGGCCTGCATACGACCCATGGGTAAGAATTGGTGATCCATATTCGCCTCCTTATCCTCCTGCTGACCCCCCTAACCCTCCTGCTCAAGCGACCGATCAAGTGTATAACCCTTCAGTATTTCAGGACGATGACTCAGCAAACCAAAACGAAGGTGGAGCTGGACCAAGCAGCTCATTTTGGGGATTTTTCTAACCCTTGATTTGTGTTCGCAGGTTTATATTGATGACTTCCATGGATGATGGTTTGCTTCGTTGATGATTTGAACAATGTTGGTTATGTTTGAAAACAATTTATTTCATTTGGTTTGTTTAGGATTATGGTAATTTGGATTGTGATGTAATTTGCTTAATTTGACTTCCTTAGGTTTTTATAAGTGGGGTATTTCCGGTACATGGAGTACCACCCCATTGTTTTTATGAAATGCTTGCTTGGTTTGGTTTGATACAGGTGAGCATTGTGCTATATGCTGCATTTTTACAAAGACTGGCAATAAGTTCAGCACATAATTGATTGATGATTGATTTGTGATTGCAAGAAGTGGATGATGTTCTTATACTGGCATTCAGTTCCGCGCCACCATCCCGTACACTTCGGTTTTAAACCTAGAAAGTAATAACTCTCTTATACACTATTTAACCCTCTTGAATTTAATTTTTCTGATTTCATGTAACGAGGGCGATACATGAACTCAAGTGTGGGGAGGAAGGTTATAAATTCTTTCGGGTTTTGATTTTGGTTAAAAAGGCTTAAAATGGTGAAAATTTTTGAACTTTTATCTTCATAAATTCAAATTTTGTTTAAAATTTGTAGATTTTAAAACTAGGTGTATACACCGAAATTATTATCACAAAACAAATTAAGAAATAACCAAATGATTGAGTTTATTTTGTTAAAAATCATAAAACTAGTAGTCATATAAAAGAGATAATCATCATGCTATGCCACATTCTTAATGAAAAGAATCATCAAATACTTTGTTGTTCTAACAATCTAATCCAATGCTCATCTATGTAATTTAGATTATGAAGGAAGTCAAGTCTTCCAATGACACACTTGCTAACCTATGTTAGAAGATGTAGTCCAGAACAGCTGTAGGTTGACGAAAAATCTTGAAGAGTCATCTCTATCATCGGCTGGAAATCCACCTCACCTCAACATCAAACAGGGTTTTTGGTGGTCAGACTTATCCTAACCATGAGATGGATCTGTCTCGTACAATGGGGGCACAGTGCAAATTAGCTTTTAAGACTAATGAATCTAATCCCCAGATGGATGATCTCCGTAAAGATCAACCGCATCTATGTTGACTGCGGTTAACATACATATGCCATAACAAATTGAGGTGTGCAAACTCATGGTTCACCGATGATATTTGGACATGATATAGTTTCATCTAAAACTTATGCTATTTTATGAACTATATTGTGTAAAACTATTTTTAGGACATCCGGTTTCAAGTTCCATGATACTTCAATCATGGGGGCGAGTAGCTTGCTAAGCGCCGACTGAGGCTTCGGTTTTCAATTACCCTCAACAGGACTTTGAGGTTAAAACCGGAAAACTTGATTAGTGTAAAAACTAACATGAATACTTTTCAAAATATCAAAGGTTTTTCGCAAAGGTCCTAATTTCCTTAAGGATTCAAATTTTCAAGAAATGTGGGACTTTAAAACCCACCTTTCGACTTTGGTGTGATTTCAATTCGCGTGTGTACTCCAAAGGTGTGTGTATACTCAAAACGCGTGTGTGTGTTACATTGTGAAATAAATAAAAAGTGTGAGTGTGATTCCCATTTTTGTCTTCTCAATTAAATGTGTGTGTTCACTATAGTAAATTTCGATTTCTTGTAAGTCTTGCTTGAGGACAAGCAAGGTTTAAGTGTAGAGATTTTGATAACGCCAAAATCATACATGTTTATTGTCTGTATTTTGATCCAATTTAATATCAATTTTTATGTAATTGTTGTACGTATGTATTGTAATTCATGTATATTTGTAAAAGTCCAGTGTGATTGAATAAATGAAGACCAACAGCGAAAACGATGCTTAAAACGAAGTCCAATAACGAAAAAAGCCCAGAAATACACTTCCAGACTCAGATGAGGCGCATCCCAAAAGGGATGAGGCGCATCTGTGTGCGTGTTTCTGCCGAAGGTTTCAGATACGACGTTTTTAAGCCATAAGATGCATTTTGGGAGCCAGATGCGGCGCATCTGGTGGGAGATGCGACGCATCTCCCTTCCTGCCGACAGTTCTGAGTGCCAAATCTAGCTGGAATCAACAAACTTAAAGAAATGTGGGGCATCTTTAGGAGATGCGGCGCATCTATCATTTTTCTGGCCAGTTTACCTAACTTTTGAGCCTATTTAAGAGAGCCTTTGATTCATTCTTTCAAACACCTTCACTGTTACATTCTCCCTCAGTTTCAATACGTTTTTCAAGGCTCAAGGAAGGCTACAAGTCAATCTCCATTCTTTCAACATCAAGATTAAGCTAGGATTATTCATCGCAATCGGTATTATCATTCTATATCTTTTAAACATGAATTCAATTTGTATTAACTGTTCCATTAGTTCTATTATGATTATGTTGGGCTAAAAGCCTTGTGTGTTTGCTTCAATGTAAGATTTATGGCTTGGGATTGTTCTATACTTTGATGTTATGTTAGTTATATATATGTTTGATTGATTAAATCATCTAGTCCAACTACAAGAACCATAATTATGATTGTTTAGTTCATCACTTCAATTTCATAAATTGTAAACCAATTATGTGAGTTAACTCGGTAAACAATTTATGCTTCAATACAACTAGTAATCTAGATGGTAAGATACATAAGTTTAAGTGATTTAGTTATGTGCTATTACCAGTAATTGAAGTAGTCCCAAAGTAACATAGTCATGAAATTACCTCAAGTAATTGCTGTAATTTAGGTTTTAAGTGAGTTTAACCGGGTTGGTCTAGTTAGTTAATCAATCTAAATCACCATATTCTTTCAAAAGATCCATTGTTGTAACCATCCTTGTATCCTAGTTCAATTATGTAAGTTATGACTTGGTTTAAGTGAGTTTATCAAAGGCCATAGCTTATACTTCAACACCTAGTGATTTAGCCACCTATATGTGAGTATAGGATGTTAATTGAATGATATCTAGGATATACAATCATGTAGTTTACTTAGAGTGATCTTAGTAAACTAGGTTTTATGTGAATTCAACCACGAAAGAATCATTTTGATTAAACATAGTTCTTAAGTTTTTAGATATTGTGAAATTGATATAAACTGCTCTATTGTAACTATTACATAACGGTTTTAATTATAAAAGAACAATCTCTGTCATTTATCAAGCATAGAAGTAAACACCACATTCTCATTCTTGTTATTCATTATATTTATTTACTGTTTCGTTAAACAAAAATACAACTTCAAACACAAATCCCCCTTTAGAATAATTAATCAATGAGAAATCCTTAAAACAAACTTCTCCCTGTGGTTCGAACTGGTGAATTTACGTGCTAGTTACTGCATGATCGGGTTTAGTTGTCTGTATTATGTGTTAATTATTGAGCATATTGTCTACATTTTAAAGGTTACGTCTTGACACATCAGATGCTAGAACCAAGGGGAACTTTAAGTTATGTAACCTTTTAGTATCAAATCTTTCGCCTAAAGAAAAGGCGAAACTAGTTGAATTTGTGGATGTTACACAGGAATCCAACCAATGGCTTAAAGCAAAAGTCACAGATATGCAAGTTGATTATGGTCCAAAAGAAATTGACGATGAAGATAATCACAATTTCGACACCACAGCTACCTAAGTGTGGGGAGATTTAAATGTTCTAAAAAGAAAATGTTGTCTAGAGTTTGTTGTTCTGTTCTCGTGTAGTTCCGAGAATGGAATCTGATTGGTCTTTTCCACTAGCAGACACTAAAGAACTAGTTTTCTCCCCCATTCTGAATTTTTGTTTTGTAGGTTTTGTATGAAATTAATATGCATTTTTAAATTTAAGTTTTGTGTGAATTTAAAAACAAAAAATTACTTTATTTCATTAAGTTTAAAAAATGATTTCTAAAATTCATTCTAAGTTGAAGACTAGGTCATGGAACCGAAATTGCTTTACCCAAGGGCGGGGCAAAAAATTTTGTTATCATTATTTTTTTTAATTTTATTGATCTAAAGTATACCAAAAAAATTTAAAAAAACCAAAAATCTTTGCTTTTAAAACAATCACTTTAACGACAAATTTTAAATTTTATCGAGGGACGGACTAGGTAAACATACCGAAACTACCTAAAGTAAAAGGAAACAAAATTTTAAAAAAATTATTCATTTAAATTGTTTTAATAAATAAAGGTTATATATATATATATATATATATATATATATATATATATATATATATATATATATATATATATATATATATATATATATATATATATATATATATATATATATATATATATATATATATATATATAATAAAATATTATGTATGTTTATAGTTTATCTTATGTACAAAACAGGGTAAAACAGCGCACTTTCAAAGACTGGCATTAAAGTTCAGCAAAAGCTACTAATTTTGACGACAAGACGCAAAATATCAAATGTGATATAAAATAATATGTTTGCAAACTCAGTATTTTTAATTACTTTTCTACGCTAATCACCCTCATAAATTTATAATTATAGTCTGATTTCATGCAAATGAGGGCATTGCATGATCTCAAGTGTGGGGAAGGGTTATAAATTCTCTCGGGTTTACACTTAGTTTAATTGCCAAATTTTGTAAAAATTAGAAAAACTTTTCAACTAAATGAATTCAAAATCATGTTTATACATATTTATGAACGATAAAACTAGGTGTTAATGCCGAAAGAACATAAATGGAGAAACAACCCAAAATGCTTGAATTCATTTAAAATTGAATAGAAGAAAATAAAAAGGCAAAGAAAAGAATAAATAAAAGCTAAGTGTGGGAAGAATTTACCAAGTTCTTTAAAAAGCATATCACATATTTGGTACAGATTATTGAAGGTACTTTTGCTTTGGACTAAACTAATCAGTTTTACCCGATTTATTGTAATACCTTTGAAAGAATAGATGGATCTACACGATGAATCAATTCCATCATTAAAAGGAAGTAAAGTCTTCTGAAAAAGACACGCGCTTCTTAATTTAGGTCAGGAAGTTATCGTCCAGACCAGTTGTAGAGTCTACGAAAAACCTTGAAAAGTTTTCTCGAAAATCAGCTGGAAATCCACGGACCTCAGCATCAAACAGGGTCGCCATGTAGTCAGACTTATCCTATCCATGAGAGGATCTGTATAGTAAAATGGGGAGGGCGCCGTGCAAATTAGCTTGATAAGACTAATGAATCAGACCTCCAGAAAGGATAATCTCATTAAAAGATTAAAAATCAGCATTTAAGCCTGATATTACTCAATCCTTGAAATTGACCTTAAAGATTGAGAATTACAAACTCATGGAATTCGATGATATCTAAACTCGAGCTTGAACGAGAAAATATTTTGATCAAAATTAAAACCGATTTGTTTTCCGAAAACCTATTTTCAATGCGTTCATTACCATTGAACGTAAAATCCTAAGAATTCACCTGGAATTTATTAGGTCAACTGAACCAAATCGGGTGTCAACTGTAAGAACGGTGGTTGCATAGCATGGTCGAAGACAGGACCTTGTGCCAGACCGAAAAAATTATAGGGTGATCTTTACTATTGCTCCTACAAATGATAGTAATTGCATCCGACACATTTTTTACCATGATCATCTGCATGTCATTAGACATTGCCTTAACAGTTGCTTGTTCATCACTTTCCTTTACAACCGGACGGTAGTTTACGAAAAGGTAATATATGGAGCAAGTATACTGGACGTGTTGCTTTCCTAATACAAGGTTAGCAAGTGGGTGACACAAAACCACAAGTTTTGAGCTAAAATTTTCAAATCTGAAACCCACAAAACCCACAAAAATATTTTGCAAACACCGGTGAAGGGTTATTCCGAAAAATTTGTCTAGGGTAAAATGTAGCTTGAATTTTCAAACGATCAAAAGTTTTCATAAAGATCCAATTTCCTTAAAGGATCTAAATTTTCATAGTCATGTAGGACTGTAAATCACATCGTTACTATCATTGTTTATACCTCCGTATCAAAATCACTGATGTATAAAGTGTGAGAATAAAAAAAAAGTGATTCGAGTGAAGTGTGATTTAATTTCAAGTTCTGTATTGCTTGAGGACAAACAACGCTCAAGTGTGGGGATATTTGATAGTGCTCCAAATGAACATATATTTAGGCACAATATCCTTCCAATATGTAAAGCTTTTAGTTGCAATTATTCTATTTTTATGTAATATTTGTTTAAATAAATAAGTGTGAAGACAAAAGAAGAAAACGACGATTTAAAGATGCAAATGACTAAAAATGTGATGACCCGGGAATTTCCGACCAAATTTAAACCTAATCTTTATATAATCCCGGCACGATAAGCAAAAATCTGTAATATTGAGTCTCAAAAGTTTTGGAAACTATATTCATGAAATCAATAACCGTTGACTATTCCCGAAGATTCACGAACAGTTGATTGTATATATATATATATATATATATATATATATATATATATATATATATATATATATATATATATATATATATAAGTATACATATATATTATTTTGAATTAATAAAAATGCACTCCAATCAATTGGAATTAATAAGGTAAAGATAAAATATATAATAAATAAGTTGCTATATATATATATATATATATATATATATATATATATATATATATATATATATATATATATATATATATATGAATTCTGAACATAAGTAATATTATATATATTATAAATTATAAATAATTAAAATAAGTTATAATATATATTATATAATTGGTAACTAGGATAAAAGTTATAAATTGTAATATATTAAATTACAAGTTTAAATATAAATGTGATGTTAATATTATTAACAATAATTACATTATAAACATTAATTTGAATGTTTGAATAATTAATATTATCAAATAAAATATAGATATATGAATATGTAAAAATTGATACATACAAGTAAAGTTAATATTATTGATATTATTATTATTATTATTATTATCATGTCTATTAATATTATTATTATTAGTTTCATTATTATTAAAATTAATATCTATGTTTATATAATTAATATTATTATTATTATGTTGCTTTAAATATTTAATATACATACATATATAATTGATATATATAATTATACAAACACTGCTATATACATATATATATATATATAAGGTTATATAATAGATTATTATTATTATTATTAATGAATTTATTTGTTATTAATATTAATTTATACAAAATAAACACAGATATGATACGCTTTCTATTTTCCTTTGACATCAGCGATTTTGTTTTCTTTGGCCTGCTAAAGAAATCTGTCAACCTCAATCTACATTCCATATCCAAAATCAGTTAGTAGTGGCTATCACTTTTTAATTTTTTTATTATACCTGTATGATTAATGTTTGGTGATACTGATCGAATTATTGTTGTTATAAGTCAAACCTGTTCCAGTTGATAACTAATACTGAGAACCTTCTTTACCAACTACAATTTACAGAATCATTAATTTTTATTATTCAGATTAAACAGAAAGAGTCAAGAACACCGGTTGCTCCCTGTTCCTAGTTCATACTATCAAAAGCTCGATTTTTCAATCAATTCCAAAAAGTGTGAATGCAATCTTGTTAGTTTCCTTTTGCTAAAACTATCTGCAAAGTCTCAAAGCTCAATTCTTTATATCAATTACAAATTTTGGAGTCAAAGTTTTTGAGATAAAAAGTCAAACTGTGTTCTTAAATCGAATTCGAATTATCTGTTACGATTTAAGTTAAATTGATGATTTTTAAGGTTTATAGAAAGTATTTACAATATATTTTGTGTTGTAACCTTTGTCCAAAACGTACCCAAAATCAAAATCTTTTTTTTTTTCACTCATAAGCTGCGACAGCAGCTATGTATATATATTTTTTTTTAATTTTTTTTTTTGTTTTCATTTGCTTCAAAGATTGATAAAGATTGATGCTATATTGTCTGAAAGTCCTAAAACCGTGTAGTGTTGATTATCATTTTGGTTTGGTCATGGGATAGATTGGTATGAAGAAGAAGATGAAGAGAGACAAAAATAGAATACGGGTTATATATATATATATAAAAATAGATTATAATCAGAAAAGTAGAAAGGGTGTATTGGTTTGGGAGTGTTTCGGTTGAGCGAGTGGTCGCGGGTTCGAGCCCTGCGTTGGGCATTTCTTTTTAAAAGGAGTTTTCTAAGGTAGATTTCAACTTCTTTATTATTATTATTATTATTATTATTATTATTATTATTATTATTATTATTATTATTATTATTATTATTATTATTATTATTATTATTATTATTATTATTGTTATTATTATTATTATTATTATTGTTATTACCGAAAATAACTTTGCATCTGCTGTTCGAGATAGCCAGTTTTGTCACAGCTCCAACAAGACAACTTCGACTTTTCGTACGAAACAACCTTATTATAACGTGGATATATATACGCGTGCTCTTTTATTGTTACCAGAGAACCTTTCATATTCCACCATATTACCATCAGCGTTTAATCATCTAAAAACATAAATTTTCCTGAAACCACCTCAGGTTAATAACCGATGATTCAGATATCATAGCATTAAATGCAGAGGGAACAGAAAAATGGTAGATGATCTAAACGACCAAAAGTTTGATGATAAAGAAAGGAGTGTTAGGAACGTTCGATAAAAAAATTGGGTATTGAAAAACAGATTGAGCTACTCATGAAGGAGACCAAGGACAAACACAAGGACCAAACCCTATATTCAATGGATTCAGGTAATTCTTGTTCCGTTGAAATCTTTAAAGAATATCTTGCTCCGAGGTCATGTTAAAATCTTGCGGAAAATCTTTCTTCCTCAACCATCGAACTTAGAAATTCCAAAATATCATCATAAATATCTTCGATATTTCTGAAGATATTTTCATAAATATTCTCATCCGAAATTATATACCTCCTCATGTTTCCTGTGTATCACTATATTGGAAACATTCAATAAAAAAATTTAGTACCGAAAAGCAGATTATGTGAAACTAGGAAGAAAGCCGTGGACAAATCACAAAGAATAAGTTTGACTTCAAAGAATCCAAATGATTCAATGTCTGCTAAAGTCTTTAGTGAATATCTTGATCCTTACTCTAAACCCTTGCAGATAATAGTTTCTGTCATCCTCTGATCTTAGATATTCCGAGATATTATCGTATCTTTCATTATAAATATCCTCCATATTTCTGGAGATATTTTTATAACTATACTTATCTGAAATCATTAATCTCTTCGTGCTATCAGTATTACATCATATAGAAACTGTTAGTTTCTATATTCTATAAACTTTCGAGCTTAAAATATGAATGTTATTGAAGTAATGTTGGGAACTGATGCATGAGTTAGTATAATATAATGACACTTGATCAACGTGATTATATTACAGTAAGTCATGCTGAGTTTCTAAATGGAACATGATGATTCACAGATTACAATGTCATCATGTGTCATGTTACATAACTCTTTCATTCTGATAAACTTCTGAAAATATCAAGAAAATATATTCTTGATAGTTCTATTCTCAGTGATTCTGGTAAATTGACAAATGAAATCGTGCTAATACATTCTTTCTTATTTAGAACATAATGTTTATCCGAAATTCCATACTTACGAATTCTGGACCGTTACTCGCTTTACTAGAGGTCGGGAGGATAATAAAAAGGCAAAGAGCTCCAAAATATAAGCGAAAATATTAAGCCCAATAACAACACGGAAGTTACAAACTGTGGATATTAATACGAATAACAATATAAAGACATGGTATAATTAAGAATAGTATTACCCCAAGGTAATAATAGGAATAAACAGATTCTTCAGGTGGAAGTTGGAAAAGAAGAACGATCATTGCGATAGTTAGAATAAGAACAAGGATCAGAACAGGGTTAAGCTTTTTTATAAATCTTTCGAATTTGGAATTGAGTATAGAAGTGGTGAAAACAAATGGAACGGAAAAGGTAAATTTATAAAGGAAATATCAGACGTAGTAATCGGGGTAGATCACCGTATTTAATTAAAGAGATCTTAATTTCCATAAATCCCGAAGAATCAGATCTTATAGATCTTCAAGATTTTCTTCAAATCCCTTAAATTCCGGAATTCAACCAAAACAATGACAAAAGTTAAGACGCATCCTGTTTTCTAAATTCAATCGTGACTACGTCAAAAGTTAAGATGTATCTTACTTTCAAAATTCAACCCTGACTCTGTCAAAAGTTACGACGAATCCTTACTTATCCTATTTCAATCTTTTGTGATAATTTCACTCGTACGCTTCGAATAATTGAGTTGTTTTATTTAAATCACCTGATGGTGATAAAACTTTAATTATTGACTCATATTCGTCATGAAAACATTTTTATTGTTAGCCATGACGACCACACTCAAATTTCGGGACGAAATTTCTTTAATGGGTAGGTACTGTGATGACCCGGGAATTTCCGACCAAATTTAAACCTAATCTTTATATAATCCCGGCACGATAAGCAAAAATATGTAATATTGAGTCTCAAAAGTTTTGGAAACTATATTCATGAAATCAATAACCCTTGACTATTCCCGAAGATTCACGAACAGTTGATTGTATATATATATATATATATATATATATATATATATATATATATATATATATATATAAGTATACATATATATTATTTTGAATTAATAAAAATGCACTCCAATCAATTGGAATTAATAAGGTAAAGATAAAATATATAATAAATAAGTTTCTATATATATATATATATATATATATATATATATATATATATATATATGAATTCTGAATTCTGAACATAAGTAATATTATATATATTATAAATTATAAATAATTAAAATAAGTTATAATATATATTATATAATTGGTAACTAGGATAAAAGTTATAAATTGTAATATATTAAATTACAAGTTTAAATATAAATGTGATGTTAATATTATTAACAATAATTACATTATAAACATTAATTTGAATGTTTGAATAATTAATATTATCAAATAAAATATAGATATATGAATATGTAAAAATTGATACATACAAGTAAAGTTAATATTATTGATATTATTATTATTATTATTATTATCATGTCTATTAATATTATTATTATTAGTTTCATTATTATTAAAATTAATATCGATGTTTATATAATTAATATTATTATTATTATGTTGCTTTATATATTTAATATACATACATATATAATTGATATATATAATTATACAAATATATATATATATATATATATATATATATATATAAGGTTATATAATAGATTATTATTATTATTAATGAATTTATTTGTTATTAATATTAATTTATACAAAATAAACACAGATATGATACGCTTTCTGTTTTCCTTTGACATCAGCGATTTTGTTTTCTTTGGCCTGCTAAACAAATCTGTCAACCTCAATCTACATTCCATATCCAAAATCAGTTAGTAGTGGCTATCACTTTTTAATTTTTTTATTATACCTATATGATTAATGTTTGGTGATACTGATCGAATTATTGTTGTTATAAGTCAAACCTGTTCCAGTTGATAACTAATACTGAGAACCTTCTTTACCAACTACAATTTACAGAATCATTAATTTTTATTATTCAGATTAAACAGAAAGAGTCAAGAACACCGGTTGCTCCCTGTTCCTAGTTCATACTATCAAAAGCTCGATTTTTCAATCAATTCCAAAAAGTGTGAATGCAATCTTGTTAGTTTCCTTTTGCTAAAACTATATGCAAAGTCTCAAAGCTCAATTCTTTATATCGATTACAAATTTTGGAGTCAAAGTTTTTGAGATAAAAAGTCAAACTGTGTTCTTAAATCGAATTCGAATTATCTGTTACGATTTAAGTTAAATTGATGATTTTTAAGGTTTATAGAAAGTATTTACAATATATTTTGTGTTGTAACCTTTGTCCAAAACGTACCCAAAATCAAAATCTTTTTTTTTTCACTCATAAGCTGCGACAGCAGCTATGTATATATATTTTTTTTTAATTTTTTTTTTGTTTTCATTTGCTTCAAAGATTGATAAAGATTGATGCTATATTGTCTGAAAGTCCTAAAACCGTGTAGTGTTGATTATCATTTTGGTTTGGTCATGGGATAGATTGGTATGAAGAAGAAGATGAAGAGAGACAAAAATAGAATACGGGTTATATATATATATATATATATAAAAATAGATTATAATCAGAAAAGTAGAAAGGGTGTATTGGTTTGGGAGTGTTTCGGTTGAGCGAGTGGTCGCGGGTTCGAGCCCTGCGTTGGGCATTTCTTTTTAAAAGGAGTTTTCTAAGGTAGATTTCAACTTCTTTATTATTATTATTATTATTATTATTATTATTATTATTATTATTATTATTATTATTATTATTATTATTATTATTATTATTATTATTATTATTATTATTATTATTATTATTATTATTATTATTATTGTTATTATTATTGTTTTTGTTATCATTATTAATTATTGTCATTATTATTAATACTAATATCATTATTTTATGATTACTATCACTAAAATTAAAATAATTTAATCTAATATATTAACAGTGGTAAGTTATTTTTTTTTTATACTCATTACAATTATGGAAAATAAATATTTTACTTATGAATAACTATTAAACAATATTATCATTATATATATTATCATTAATAATATAATTAGTATTATCATTATTATTACTATCATTGTTATGATTATTTCAAATATGATAATATAAAGTTTTAATATCTAAAATGATATTTTTAAACATCAATATAGGATAAATATTAATACACGACATATATTACTTTAAATTTGTTATATATATATATAGTTGTACAAATGTTAAGTAGTTAAAATATATAAATAAATATAGTTAATAAATTACTAATATAAGAAATATATTAGTGTACAAAATTATTCGATTTAGATTATAGGTGTTAATATATATATTAATGATATAGGTTCGTGAATCCGAGGTCAACCCTGCATTGTTCAATGTCGTCATATGTATTTTTATTACAAAATACAATACGGTGAGTTTCATTTGCCTTTTTACCCTTTATATTTTTGGGCTGAGAATACATGCGCTGCTTTTATAACTGTTTTACGAAATAGACACGAGTAAATGAAACTACATTCTATGGCTGGATTATTAAACCGAATATGCCCCTTTTTAAGTCTGGTAATCTAAGAATTAGGGAACAGACACCCTAATTGACGCGAACTCTAAAGATAGATCTATCGGGTCCAACAAGCCCCATCCAAAGTACCGGATGCTTTAGTACTTCGAAATTTATATCATGTCCGAAGGAGGATCCCGGAATGATGGGGATATTCTTATATGCATATTGTGAATGTCGGTTACCAGGTGTTCAATCCATATGAATGATATTTTTGTCTCTATGCATGGGACGTATGTTTATGAGAAATGGAAATATGAAATCTTGTGGTCTATTAAAATTATGAAATGATTATTTATGTTAAACTAATGAACTCACCAACCTTTTGGTTGACACTTTAAAGCATGTTTATTCTCAGGTACGAAAGAAATCTTCCGCTGTGCAATTGCTCATTTTAAAGATATTATTTGGAGTCATTCATGACATATTTCAAAAGATGTTGCATTCGAGTCGTTGAGTTCATCAAGATTATTATTAAGTCAATTATAGTTAGATATATTATGAAATGGTATGCATGCCGTCAACTTTCGATGTAATGAAAGATTGTCTTTTCAAAAATGAATGCAATGTTTGTAAAATGTATCATATAGAGGTCAAGTACCTCGCGATGTAATCAACTGTTGTAAATCGTTTATAATCGATATGGACTTTGTCCGGATGGATTAGGACGGGTCCTTTCAAAAAAGCTCAAATGTACAAGATATAATTCAAGTGGTTCAATTTAATGATGAGAAACGTCTAAAAATTACAAGAGTACAAGCCGCGAAACGCAAAGTACAAGATATCTACGTGTACGAAAAGACGTTCGAAAATCCGGAACCGGGACATAAACCGAGCATCAACGCGCGAGTCATCGGACCTAAAATTACAAGTCTACTATGCACAAGAATATAATATAATATATATATAATTATATAAAATTATATATATTATATTATATATTATTATAATACGTCGACAAACTAGAAAACAAAGTGATTGAGCTGGATCCAGCTGGCCATGCGATCACATGGCCTGGCTGCCTTATTCCCATGCGATCGCATGGCACGGAAATGGTGGCCAGGTTCTATAAAAGGCGCCAGTTTCAGTCGAGTTACACGCACCATATTTCATTCTTCCTCTGTAATCAAATATATATATTTATATAATATTAAATTTAATTTAAGTTTAATAATAATTGGGTTATTGTAAGAAATGTTTTACTGGTTTTAAAGTCGGAACTCTGTCCGGGTAACGCTACGCGATAAATAATCACTGTAAGCTATGTTCTTCCTTTTTAAATTAATGTCTCGTAACTAAGTTATTATTATGCTTATTTGAGCTGAAGTAATCGTGATGTTGGGCTAAAATATTAAGACGGGGTTATTGGATTTTGTACCATAATTCGGGTTTGGACAAAAGACCGACACATGTGGACATTTGATTATGGACTATTAATAGATGGGGGGTATTGTCTAATTGAATGACAACTCGTTGGAATCTGTCGAACCTATCTTCAAATTAGTTAATCTAATAATTATTAAAATGATTACGAATGTCCTATTTAGTGACGTTTATACGACATCGTTTACAATCATTTAATTAATCAATTGGATTGGGTAATTGATTATTCATTATGACCAAAGTGAATAAATTAATGTATCATGGACTAATTAAAACAGGGGTGGATTACATACAAGGATAACTGGTGTAATTATTAACAAAGTATTAAAACCTTGTTACAGTTCGAATCCCTGATTAGTTGGAATATTTGACTTCGGGAATAAGGTTAATTTGACGAGCATTTTATAATTATGACCGATAGACTATTATGGACAAAAACCAGATAGGCATTAAATAAACCAGGACAAAGAACAATTAACTTAGGGTAATAAATTAAAATCAAAATGTCAAACATCATAATTACGGAAGTTTAAATAAGCATAATACTTTTATTTCATATTTCATCGTACCTTTATTTACTGTCATTTTAATTAATGCAAATTACTTTATCGCAATTTAAATTCTGTCATTTATATTATCGTCATTTATATTTACGCTTTATTTAAAATCGACAAACCAGTCATTAAACAGTAAAAACCCCCTTTTATATATTATTATTACTATATATAATTATATATATAATTATATATATATAAATATAGTTGTTAAAAATATAGCGTTAAACTTAGCTAGCTCCCTGTGGAATGAATCGGACTTACTAAAAACTACACTACTCTACGATTAGGTACACTGCCTATAAGTGTTGTAGCAAGGTTTAGGTATATCCATCTATATAAATAAATAAAACTTGTATCATATTTCGCCGTATTTCATATTAAAAATAATAGTATTTCCGTATACACCGCTGCACACATCATCCTCCTTCATGGTTTGCTCAATCCGTTTTTCAGTACCAAACCTTCTCTTTTTCTGAGCTTTGCCAATACACTATTCTTTATCATTAAAATTTTGGCTGTTAAGGTCGTTTACAATTTTTGCTGCTTCATCAGCATTTTCAAACTTTCGAGAACTGATTCGTAAATTGGGGTGCTTATTCAAAATTTCAGACTTGAAATACATAAGTCCAGGAGATAGACGTTATATGTATATGTATAACGGTTGACGTAGAAACGCTGCGAAATTTGAAATAATGATTGATAGTTCCCGGTTTTTGGTATGGCAATTATCGTTACAAAATGCGAATGAGCACATGATAGGGTTTCGATAAATATAATGATTTTTTGGAAAGTCAAAGATCAATGGAGTTGTTGGTAAGTTTACTGCTAATGTGGTGGGATATAAAAGGTTCCCCGGTAACGATGACGAAAAGGGCAAACGTATATAATAAGGTTAATCCGAATAAAAAGTCAAAGTTGATTTGTTGGAGGTGTGACAAAATTGGCTATTTTGAAAAGGGAATGCAAAGTTAATGGCAAAGGATCTGACACAGGTATGTGTTAAACTTCTACTTAGGTTCCGGGAGTTTTCCAGGTGTATGACTATATGCATAAGTCTTTCTTTTCGTAGGTAACGTGTGGTTGGATCATCCTCTCAGTTGTTTCTTAATTGAGGTGCTTTCAAGAATCATGAAGATTTTGAATGCAAATTGTAATCGTCAATATACATATGATGTTATAGAATTTTGAATGATACGAATATTTTTCTGAGTCTAATGAATATGAGTGATGTTCTATCACAGTTTTGAAGTCAAAGTATAGCTTTGAAAGATATAAGAATCTGAGAGGGATGATATCGGTTATATCTCGACTTGGATTCTGATCTGTTAAAATCAGAATATGTAATTGGATTTGAATGAGTATGGTTGTTCAGATTTCTATGAAAGAATGTATATCGTCGTGAAAGTAGTGAGTATAGTTGATTATTTTTGAATCAAAATTGAAGAATGTATAGTGTAACATAATTAATTGTGAACTTAAATATTTCTCGGGCATTACCTACCCGTTAAAAATTTCACAAGTAATATTTTGTACAAGAGTATTTTTATTCAGTCTTTATGAAAATGTATATTTTCTGCAGATGTAATATAGATTTAATGAGTTAATATACTATTAAACTCATTTGATTTTAGCTCGAAACTAGAAATGAATAATCCCTAAAACTTTAGAGATTACATAATCGTCACGAAATATTTCTCCAATGAAGTTATGAATCAATACTTCATCGGTTATTATTGTTGGTATTCCTTGGTATCTATGGGGCGTATGATGTTGATGTTCGAGGTACCGAGTGTGATGTTGAGACGTGTGATGCGGATGTTTTTGTTGGTGGTGGTAATGGTACTGTTGGTGTTGATGTTGGTGATGCTGTTGGTGCTCGTAAATTTTGCACCATATTCTCCAAAGCCACTACTCGAGCGCGAAGCTCGTTGACTTCTTCTATTACTCCAGGATGATTGGCGGTTGGAACAAGGGGATGAATAAGATCTATAATTCTAGATATTATATACTCGTGGCGGGATATCCTAGAAATGAGGGTGAAAATGGTGTTCCGGATTGGTTCGCCGGTAAGTGCTTCAGGTTCTTGGCCAATAGGACAATTTGGTGGGTGGAAGGGATCACCTTCTTCTTGTCTCCATTGATTAAGTAGACTACGAACCCACCCCCAATTCATCCAGAAAATATGATGACTAATTGGTTGGTTCATTCCGATTACGCTGCCATTGGAGCTCGAGGAGTTCGAGGAATCAAATGAGAAATCCATAATATATGATCGAATAAAGGGTTTTCGATATGAGATGGGTGTTGAATACTGAATGATATCTCCGTCTCCTCGAATACGTATATATAGCAAAGAGATTCCGTAATTTACAGAGGAAATTTAGGAAAAGTGTTAGACAAAGTCTATTAGGATAGATATGATAAGATATGATTTGTCTATACTCCATTTATGCAATAATTGCAGTATGACGTGTCTAGATTAAAAATGATAAGTATGTAATCAGATAAACTTTCTATTAAAGACTTTCAATTCGTAATGGCCTATTCAGGTTTAGGGGCTTGAGCTATAGGATCCTTTAAATCGGTAATCCAAATGCTTTCATCCTAGAGTTTCGTAGCACCACCCGTCAAGAAAGTTCAATGATCATAAATAACGAGAAATCAAAAATTTAAAAGTAATGAATATGAATAGTGATGACATTATAATGTCTTTAAGTTATCGTGGATCTTTATGAGTCAATAATGACATTTTTCGGTTCGCAAACCAATGCACAAAGGTATAAGGGCACATAGGTACGTAATATAACATGGAGTTATATACGTTTGAGTATGAGTAGTAACAAACATAGAAATTTCAAAAAACATAGATAACATTTCATGTAATATATACGTAATACACAAAACCATGATAGATGACATAGGAATGTCAATAATTTCAGAAATCATGAGTGACATCCCTTGGTTCCCTTAATCAAGGTAGGTTTATAAAGATAACTCGCGTGAGTTATAGAATATTTTGAATCACAATGGGAGTTTCCTCCCGGAGTTACAAAATAAGAGATATGTATATGTATAATGCAAGTAATAATATCTTAAAGCTATAGGTCAGGTTGTAGACTAGACTTTAATGCACCCTATGAATCTGGGTTATCCACATTAAGAGTGCCTAGTTCCCTACAACCACCGCTCTGATACCAACTGTAACACCCCGTCAAAATCGACATTGACGCATATGTTAACTCTAGTCCCAGTGCATGGCTTGACTTCTAAGTACATCAAAGTTCTACAGCGGAAGCATAATATATAAGTACCTGAGACAAAACATGCTTAAAAGTGTCAACCAAAAGGTTGGTGAGTTCATAGGTCTATCATAAACAATGATTTTAATAATAATGATAGATCACAAGATCTAGTTTAAAGTTGATTGATATAGAAATATCAGTCTAAAAGTGTTGCTGCAGTTTATAATATCGCTACCAAACAAAATTTACCCTGTGACACCTTGTACTGTCAGTGTCGTGGAATCATCATTATGTAACCAAAGACCAGCAGACAAATGGTTAGAGACGTTACTCTCAATAGGTCTACTCACAATAATTAAGTTTGTATTTAAATGTAGCAATTAACGATATTACGGTAGGGATTTAGCATGAATCAAAGTAAGACAGCATAGTTAACAATTTAGCACTTGTGTCTAAGCGTAAAATAGTTATAAAGCAAACATGTGTCTCACCCCAAAAGTTATAAAAATAGTTATGAAACAGTAAAAAGTGGGCTATGAAGTTCACCTTAGTAGCAAGTAAGTTATTTCAAGCAAAGAAGAATGAACGTAGTAAGTGATCGGAGATCTTAACCTAGAGATATAATCTTTGATTAGTTAATATCTAACAGACAAAAAGTTTGTTTATTAATATAGCAACTATATTAACAGTGACGGTATTCGAGAAAAGTTCCTATTTCTCAAAAGTTTCTATTTTTGAAAGCTTCCACTTATAGTAAGCTCCTAGTTTAAAGAAGTTCGGGTTATAATTCTTCACAAAGATGTTGTACAATCTTGCCCAAACTTCGTTGATATCATGCAAGTCACTCGAATGATCTGTTGTTACCGGACGCCCAGGATTCTTGACCAGAATCTAAGTCATGATATTCGAAATCCACAAGCGGTTCCCATACGGTAAGAAGGACCACCCTAGGCCACAAGTAGCGGTGAGGTTCCTATAAAGTGCACGTTATCTTTTAATTATAACCTTCACGTTATAGGTGTATACACACAACGAATTATTAATGTACTTAATAATTATATATGTGACAATATAACCTAAGTATTATTTAATATTTAGTTATTATACCTTAGTATGTTTTATATATATTAAATATAATTACCTTTAAATAAATACCTAAATTACTTCAAAAATAATAGTGTTTTATTAATCGAACATTATCCAAAAATATCTAAATAATTAATTAAATATCTAAAAATTATATACATAATTTTTATAGTCTTAATTAATCATATAGATTAGTAGAAAAATTTAAGAAAACTTTTTTATTATATTTTTGTATTTATTTTTGTTTTTACCCTTAATTTATTCACAAAACAAGTTTAATTATACATAATTACTAAATAAACCCAAACAATTATTTTTATAATTTTTATAAGTTTCTATCAGTCTAATAACCTGTAGAAAAAAATATTTAAAAAATATTTTTTAATTATTTTATATTTATTCTTAATTTACATTCGAATTACATAATAATAGAGTTTAATTATATAATAATTACCAATTCGACCCAAGTAATTATTTTTATAATTTTTGAAGATATATATATAAGTTTTATAAACTCAGAAATATATATATATATATATATATATATATATATATATATATATATATATATATATATATATATATATATATATATATATATATTATTTTTGGTTAAAAATATTTATTACGAATTTTACATTGTTTTTACGTTTAAATACTACATAATTCGTATTTAATTATAAATAATATTCTATAAATTATCAAAATTATTTTTATACATCATAATACTTATAATAATAATTATAACATATAAACATAATTAATTTTAAATTTTACAAAGAATACACAATAAATATAAATATAATCGACAATATTAAAAAAATTTAATAAAAATAGAAAGTACCTCAAATTTTCTTCAAGGTTTTGAGAGAATAACTTAAGTTTTTATTTTTTTGCAAGAAAAAATGAATGAGGAGCCATGTATTTATAGGTAAAAATAGTTGGTGAAAAGAAAAAAATAAAATAAAATAAAGGTGCTAATTTTGACAAAAAAAGAAAACATGTTAAAAATGTTTTTAATAATTTTTATCTTTGAAAATATTTAGTCAAAATTCATGGGCTCATTATTTAATTTATAAAAAAAAATTATAAGCTAAAAATATATATAATGATTAAAATAACTTATCATTTAATTAATAATTATGTTACATATAATTTTAAATATAATACCAATTAATATTAATATTAACTAAAGTTATTTTATATAATTAGTGTAAACTTTAGTTAACAAAACGTGTCGACTAAAAATAAATATTTGATCAACGTTGAATTTAATTATATATTACATATGGATAACAACCCTATAGGCAAATTAGTCAATTCAAGTATGGAAATGTGAGGGTTGTTATATCGTGTTAAACGGGTCGTGGGTTGTTATGCCCATTTTGACACCTAACTTATATAATGTATAAATTAAAGTTGTTTAAACTTGTCGGGTATTGGAAAAGTTTTGTAAACATATTCATGGCGTCGTTGTTATCAATATTTATGCGTTATATAAAAGAAAAAAAATTCGGGTCGGTATAATAACGGATTGGGTCGTTTCATTAAAGTTAGATATACCTTCCACAATTCGGAGAAATAACTGACGGCTCATTCGATAACGTCTCTTATAATTTTTTTCAAGAAAAATTAGTGTCTTCGCAAAATAATCATTGTATAACCTTGTAGCCGCATCCTTACATCCCTAGGAATATAAACCCGGGTTCGAGGGACTCGCGAACTACTTGCCTCTTCCTAGACTTCTATTTCCATTATACTATTAACAAAACTCATAACTTTTTCATCAACAGAATCATCAATAAGAAACTCGAGCAACTTGAATGCTTTATCTCTTGTCAACAAATTAAAATTGTAGGTTGTATGTAATTTGATAAGAAAATAAGAAAGAAAGTTGGATGTGTGTGTATAAAATTAAAATAGATAGGTAATATATATAGAAAATTAAAAAATCAATTTTTTTAAGGTGCAACGGCTACAACAACCGCCCAACCACATCCCTCCACGTGGAAGAGACAACTGATGTTGTTTCCGTTTCTTTCGAACGCATCACCCAAATATGCCAACAAGTGACAGACCAATACGGAGGAGGGTGGAGTTTCTTGAGTTCCACGTCGGCGAATGACGTCGTTTCTCCAAACCGTTACAAGTAGTCTAAAGATTTTAGAATGACTTCAACTTATATTTTGCAAATCTTGCTCGTAGCGGATAACTATTAGCTTTTTAGGTCGATTTTGGTTTTTGCTATAGTAGCTGAATCTCTTAACTAAATACTATCCCCGTCCTATATTTATTGTTCATTATTTCTTTTATGGATGTCCTAAATTAATTGTCCATTTTCATAAATGAAAAAAAAATGTGATAAAGTTCTTTTGTGCCCCTACTTTTTACCTGTAAGACAAAATGGTAGATAAAAAGTAAGGGGTAAAACTAGAAAGTTAACTAAAAAAATACATGTGTCAGGTACTTTTTCTTAAACTACGTATTTTTTGTCTGGGCACAAGAGATTTGGGACGAATGGAGTAGTAAAATGACAAAAAAGTAGTGGTTAAAATCTAAACGCTACTTCTAATAGTTTTTAGCTTTTTTCTCGGGGAGGTGATATCTCCAAATTCAATTTTGATAGATCCACATATATTTGGTGATTTCTTCCCAAATCACCCTCAAATAAATTGTAACATCAAAATCTGTGTAGTTATCATTTAAAGGTATTTTAGTACTTTTAGTTGGATTTATCAAAAATTCATTTGGATATATCACTACCCTCAGCAACTTTTTAGCCAAACGAAGTATTGTATTAAATTGTAGCTTTTTTCATAAAAGCTAAATGAAGTATTTTAAGTTTTAACCAAATGAAGTATTTTATTAAATATCAGCTTTTTCGTAAAAGCTAAAAGCTACTAAAAACTCCACATATATTACCATATATTTTTTTTTATTTTTTAGTAGCTGTATTTTATCAAGGACAAAAACCAAGTATCAATAAGCATAAAAAAGGACTTGGTTTTCATGCTCAACTTTTTTATAATGTAATTGTATTTTTCTAAAGAGAAGCAGATCCAACCCGGTGCAAGCAGAGTCAGCCGCCCCCGATGACTTAAATGAAATTATGAAATTTTTAATGTAATTTTCATAAAAAAAAATGATGCGGGGCTATATGGATTATGAATATAAAGTATAAGTGATCTTGAACAAGGTTGTATTTTAGCTTGGTTGGATGCAACGATGACTATTATTAGAATGGCGCAAGTTCGAGTTGTTTAGTTATAATTTTTTTACGTAACTTAAACCATCGGAAGCTAGTTTTATACATTGAAACATTACAAAAGTTTATATGTATGATTGGAGGTTAACAAAATACCCTTTGCAGTTTTTGTCACAGATCAAGTGAAGATTTTAATCATATATTCACATCATGTTGTTACACTACCGCTTTATGGAGAAATTTTTGTTCTTGGTGGAAGATAAACAACAGAGTCCCGATCGGTGTTTCCAATGCGATAAGTGGTGCAAATTTTCAAACGGGCTCGGGACTCCTTAACGACGCTTGTTTGGCCTCTAGATATGTTTTATTATTGTCAATTTGGAGCTGATGATCACCGGGTTGTAATTCTAAACGAAGACATTCTCTCATCGACAAATAGGCTTTCTCATCTTTGGATTGCTAACCAAAAGAAAAAGTGGTCAATTAACTTGGAAGGCTGGATGAATTCTCCCAGGAGTCTTAATGTTGTTTGAAAAAAGATATATAAATATTAAAAGGAGTTATGTATGTTAGGTTGTTTTTTTCCACAGTACAAATGTGTTGTAGTTTGTTTTTCCTTTTGGTGTCATGTATTTGCTTATTTCTTGCAAGCTGCACATGTTTTTGTAAGCCCCTTATTTAGTCTTTCCAAAAATAATATGTACATACACTTAAGTTTTTTAAATTTTCATATATACATCTCAATTAACTTACGCTATGATCTCGAATTTTTTTCAGTGGAAAAAAGATAGGGTAGAGAGAGAAGAGAGAAGAGAGAAGGGAGAAGAATGATGAAAAACAATGTAATATAAAATATGTTGATGAAATCTCGAGTTGAGTTGAATAGAATGGAAAGTAAGTAATCAAAATATACAATTTTACAATGGCCCTTTTTAATGAATGCAAATTAGTAGACAATTAAATTGTAAATCTCAAATTAAAGTCAAGAAAATTGAATTGTAAATCTCAAATTAAAGTCAAGATCCGTATTTTGATGCATACAACGACTCTTTACTGATCTAGTCACATATCATAATATATGTTAACTTGTAGTCCTGAGACAAGAATTAACAATCAAATATAATCAGTATTGTAATTGTAATGTATGTGTATTTTGTATATGCAAGTTCTTGTATATCTCTGATGAAGCATATATATATATATATATATATATATATATATATATATATATATATATATATATATATATATATATATATGTGTGTGTGTGTGTGTGTGTGTGTGTATGTGTGTGTGTGTGTGTGTGCGCGCGCGCGCGCGCGCGCGCATTAAGAACAAACATTTTGACATATAGATTTTAACATATAAGCTTTTAAAATCATATACCAAAGATATTCCGCATATACCACCTAATATAATATTTGATAATGTATAATTATAATAATTTTGTCATAAAGTATAGCAATATTACCTATGACGAGCTCCACTGCAATTTTGTGTAACACCGATAATATATATATATATATATATATA